>NC_053499.1:18937018-19207018 GCF_905171775.1 Rana temporaria | reverse complement strand
ATTTTTTTTTTTTTATATATAAATATGTTTTTGGGGGATATTTATTATAGCAAAAAGTAAAAAATATTGCATTTTTCAAAATTGGCGCTCTATTGTTTATAGCGCAAAAAATAAAAACCATAGAGGTGATCAAATACCACCGAAAGCAAGCTCTTTGTGGGGGGAAAAAAAAACACCAATTTTGTTTAGGAGCCACGTCGCACGACCGCACAATTGTCAGTTAAAGCGACCCAGTGCCGAATTTGCCAAAAGGCCTGGTCTTTTACCTGCATTTTGGTCCGGGTCTTAAGTGGAACACCCCGTTCCACTCATTAATGTTTGTTAAAAGTCAGCAGCTACATAAAGTGTAGCTGCTGGCTTTTAATAAACATACTCACCTGCTCCACGTTCCAGCGACGCACTGGCCGGGGCTCCGCTCCACTACAACCCCCCCCCCTCTCCGGCCGGCGTTTTCATTCTAAGTGTGTGCACCTGGCTGTGACAGCTTTCCACTTCAGGCCGGGCACCCACTGCGCAAGCGGCACTGCGCCATCCGATTGGACAGGTGATCGCCTGGGACCTGTCGCGTGTCCCAGGCAATCGCCTACAGGGAGGGGCTGCCAAAAGGCGATATGATGATCGCCTTAGCAGCTCCTTGGCGGAAGTGGAACAGGAAGTCCCACTCCTCCTGAAGCCCCCCCCCCCCCCCCAAAAAAAATTACATGCCAGTGGATTAAGTGGAAGTTCCACTTTTGGGTCTAACTCCGCTTTACTGACTTGCAGGTCAGCTTATCTTACAAGGAGTATCTCCTAAAAAGTGCAGTTTAGGAGATATTCCCTAATTCTGCAGCCAGTGACGTCACCAGCGCATGTATACTGCATTCTGAAGGAACCGCATTCGAAGTGTGCCTTCCCTTCAGCCCACATCAACTTGCAGGGGATGGATTTTTTTTATTTTATTCTCCCCAAAGCATTTACTACTGCTTTAACCACTTGCCTTCTGGGCACTTTTACCTCATTCCTGCCCAGGCCAATTTTCAGCTTTCAGCGCGGTCACACTTTGAATGACAATTGTGTGCAATTTTGGGGGTAAAAAAAATATTCATCGTTTTTTGTTATGCAATTTTGCAAACCAGTAATTTCCCCCCTCCCTCCTTGATGTGTGCTCTGATGGGACAACTAGCCTTTTTCATAGTTTTGTTATAAAACTTGGCAGACCTGTAGCATACCTCAAGCGCCATTGACAAAGATTTGACACCAACCTAAGGCACTCTTTCAGTCATGTGACTAATTTTCAAGTTTCTTTGGTCTTGACTAAAAATAATGCTTTTTTTTTACTACACATGTTGGCTTTGTAAATTTAAGCTCCTTGCCTAAAGTGAAAGGTCTCGTTCGCTATTGTGAGCCATAAGGCCTTGAGCTATTGAAGTCTGTAAACGTGTGTTTGTGTGTTTTCTGATCCAATTTCCAAACTAATTTTAACTTATTTTTTGTTTTTCCTTTTAGGATGGATATCAGCAAAATTTTAAGCGAGGCACCGGGCAGGGAGGTCCTCGGGGCGCACCTCGAGGTAATGCTCAAGCGATGCACTCCTAACTCAGCTTCAACAAACTTCAAGGGCGCAGGCCTGAGGAATAGAAGGAAAATTTTCTCGCCCCTTCCCCCCTTCCCTCAGTAACATGCCTAGATTTCATCGGCCACACTAAATCTCCCCACAGCACCAGTTTGGGAATAGTAACTCGTCTCACTTGGGTGCTGAGTGAGGTTCAGTTCTTGTACATGATCTGTAGAGGCACCAGAATAGCGGTTTTTAACGCTCGATGGGGAAAAATTGCTTTCGCTAGAATGACTCGCCTTTTTTTAACCACAGAATTCTCCTGAAAACTTGAAGTTTTAATTTATTTTTTTTCTTAAGCTTTACTACTTGTTGCTGCCTTTTTTTTTTTTTTCCCCACCCACATGGAGAGTGTATAAAAACAATATTTTTTTTTAAACTTTTTGCAAGCAAATCATAATAAAATTGTCTTACCCATTGCTATTATACTTCCCAAAACTCTGAATTTGTGAATCGTTGCTTGAGTTTCAATAAAGTTGTGTTCAGTCAACTGCAGCTGGTTGCAGAGTATTTTGTGGTCTGGTTTATTGGACTCTGCTAGTGTGCGGGGGCATTCCAGCTTGTCATTGGCAACAATAATGAACCAAGGTTGTACACAGTCCACTTGCAACTAGCCTGACATTGGCTTGACTTTGTAAAATAAATTTGACATGTGGGGGATGTGTTTGAAGGTTGAAGCCACAGCTACAGATTTTTAAAACTGGAATGGGTGCTGATATGTAAACTTCAGTTTCATAAAGGTCAAAGCTCCCCTAAACTGAACAAAAATGTATAGTTTTCAACTGGTCCTTTTTTGCTGGTAGTTCTGCCATATCCACCTTGCTGTCCTAGGGGGTCAGCTGGGACACCTTACAACCTTCCTCTCTTCCATAAGAGGAGGGGTTGTGTACCCCAGAGCTAGGGGGCAAACAATGAGGACCAGAAGCAAAAGGTACAAAACATCACAACTTCATGGTGGGGGGGAGAAGGGGTGAAACAGAATTTTATCTAGTTCTCTAATCTTATACTCTTCAACAGATATTGCACTTTCATAATTTTACCACAAAAACTGAACTTTTTGGCTCTAGTATAAGCCTAGTGTGAGAATGCAGCAACTACTGTAAGTGGAAAAGAGGATCAACAATTCCCATTTGCACACTTCATTGCCCATTGCAATCTCACTGCCTGAAATTCTTGACAGACTGCGGGCGTCCATTCATTGTTTTTAAAGTCAAGGTCTCCTCCTGGTCCTCGTTCCGTGATGGGCTGCTGGGAAATGCCCATCACAGACTTCTTCTCATCCTCGGACTCAGTTTCCCATTAGACACTGTGTTCAGCCAATCAGACGTCCTTTCATCCTCGGACAAGAGGATGTCCGTGATTGGCGGAACACTGAACAGTGTCTGCTGGGGAAACTCCTATCACGGAAGGGACCAGGGGGAAGCTGAGACTTTTAAACAATGGACGCTCGCAGCCCTTCAGGTACTAGCTGAGGGGTGTATTTTCAGCCCTAAAAAAAGCTGAACAACTTTGCGTGTGTGTGTGTGGGCTGACATCACACTCAGCCAATCAGTGAAAGCTTTGTATTCATAATACAAAGCTGCCTACGAATAGCTGAGCACTGCTCCGGCTGACAGTGTATTTTTCTGGATGTGACACATGAAGCATTGTATATAGCTGAAGCTAAACAGGGCTTGGAGCCAGTGCAGCACTATACAAAACATAACAGGAAACCTTGAGATCAGCTTTAAAAAAAAAAAAGAAAAAGTGTGTGTGTGTGTGTGTGTGTGTGTGTGTATATACACACAATATATATATATTTTTTTTTTAAAGCTGATCTCCAGGTTTCCTGTTACTATAGTTTGTTTTGTATAGTGCTGCACTGGCTCTAAGCCCTGTTTAGCTTCAGCTATATACAATGCTTCATGTGTCACATCCAGAAAAATACACTGTCGGCCGGAGCAGTGCTCAGCTATTCGTAGGCAGCTTTGTATTATTAATACAAAGCTTTCACTGATTGGCTGAGTGTGATTCAAGCCCACCCCTCCCACTCAAAGCAAGCTTTGTATTTTCAGAATACAAAGCTGCCTTTAAATGGCTGAGCGCCGCTCAGACCAACTCTGTATTGTTCCTGGTGTAAGGCAGGAATTCTGTCTTGCAGCTGGAATTCAGTACTTGATGTTGCATGCAGTTTTTAAAGTTCTTAGAGCCAGTGCCGCTCTTGGCGAACAAATAGTTTAAGCCAGCTACAGGAAACATGGAAGTCTGTTTTTACTGGCCAGAGGGTTTTGAGTCTGCTTACACTTTATGGCAATACTAGAGCAAGATGTGAAGGTTGAGACCTAAATGTTATGCAATATCTAAAGCACCCCCCCCCCCTTACACACTATTGAGATTTTCTGTGGATATTTTATTTGTCTTCAGATTTACCAAAACCATATACTTTTTTTTTTTTTTCTTCTTCATATGAGGTCAAACCTTGAGAGTTTCAATTTGTATGCAATCGGGCAGGCCCTTGTATTACATGGTTTTGGTAAACCCCGAAGAAAATCTAATGGTGTGGTTCTCAACTCCTGGCCTTGAGTGTATTACCTTTGGGGAGTTGCAGACTAGAATACTGCAATTGATGAGCAGCAAATGATATAACTTGTGATGCATTGCAGTTATCATGCAAACCTGGCCTATTAATGGGTCCTGAGGACAAAAGTTGAGAACCACTGATCTAGGGTGATTCCTGAGGCAAGCATAGATTGGGGGGGGGGGGGTTATACTAAACTTTTTTTAGTTTTAGATGTGCTTTCAAACAAAATGTTACTCTTCACTGCTGCCAACTTATGGCTTTTTTATTTATATATTTTTCTAGTCCCCAGAGTCTTACCTACTGTGAGAACAAGTGATGGATTTGCCTTTCAGATGCTATTGGACCTAGTCTGTGTGTTCTTATAGTGGCTTTGGAAGTCTCTTCCACAAAGCGAAATGGCTGCACGAGAAGCAGTTGTCATTTGAACTACCTAGGCTGCAGCCGATTAAGACTTTTGCTGTTGACATCTTTGCGTGTCATGTCGCTGATCTGTAGTGCTGGGCTCAGGTGTGTTTTTAGAATTGTAGTCCCAACCCACCTGAGCAATCCTGGCAGGAAACCAACACTGTAATCGGGCAGCTGCGAACCTGGAAATGCCTTGCTTACTACGATTGGCATTGTTGGTTTCCTGGTGGGATTGCACAGGTGGGTTAGGAATACAATCCTGAACTTGCCTGAGCCCATCATTACTGATCTGATGGTATACAGCTCAGGAGTCTGATCATTTCTAAGTGTTTTCAGGTTTGCCTTGTAATTGATGCTGGTTAAGGCTGGGTTCACACTACTACACTACTTTGCTCTGTGTTCAATGTTTCCCTATGAGAGCGTCTTGTAGCGTCCTACACAAGTCGGTCCGACTTTGAAAATGCTCCCTGTACTACTTTTGGTCCTACATTGATCCTACTTCAGGCCCATTGAATATCATTGAAGTCGGACCAAAGTAGTATCCTGTTCATGAAAGTAGGATGGATGTAGGACCAATGTAGGATAAATGTAGGACCAATGTAGCAGAGCAAAGTAGGATGAAAGTAGTGTGAACCCAGCCTAAGGCTGGGTTCACACTACTACACTACTTTCATCCTACTTTGCTCTGCTACATTGGTCCTACATTTATCCTACATCCATCCTACTTTCATGAACAGGATACTACTTTGGTCCGACTTCAATGATATTCAATGGGTTGAAGTAGGACCAAAAGTAGTACAGGGAGCATTTTCAAAGTCGGACCGACTTGTGTAGGACCAGTTAAGACAGCTCTCATAGGGAAACATTGATTTTCACATGTCATGCTACATGAGGCTCCCAATGTAGGACCGTTTGTCGGACAAGTGTGAACCCAGCCTTATGGAAAGGCGAGCACTAGTTTAGTAACTGACAACGCACTGCTGGTGTGTTTATACAGACTAAGCTAGTTTCTCACCCCCCCTTAGTATGTGTGCCTGAATGAGTGAATGTTCATTGTGTGCAAGAGTAAAGCTTATGATTTTTAGCTTTCTGTTGCAGAGTCGTGTCTTGGACCCCTTTTCACACTGGAGGCATTTTTCAGCTGTAAATCCCAGTATGAAAGCCTGAGTGCTTTCACACTGGGGCGCTGCCCTGGCAGGGTATCAAATTCCTGCAAGAAGCTTCTTTGTAGTGTTTTAGGAGTGGTGTGTGTGTGTATAATATCGCTCCTGAAGCTGTGCTTTTTGGCCACTAGCGGGGGTTAAAAGTGCCTTGCTAGCAGCCGAAAAGCTCTGCAAAGTGTCAGTAAAGCGCCGCTAAAAATAGTGGCGTTAACTGCCGACACCCGGTCGCTTTCAGTGTGGAAGCACTTGGTCTTCTGCTTTCCTCTTCCCAGCTCCAGATAACACAAACCTCTTGGAGCCTTTTGCTATGATTTACACAACCTTTAAAAAAAATGTAAATGCAAAGGTTGATCGTAAACCTAATCTTCTTGCCTTGCTATAGCAAAGATCAATAAAAATATATATTTTTTAGTTCTAGGTATATACAAACCTCTGGTTTGCCTTAAACCGACAAGGTTGTGGCAATTTTTTTTCTCTTTAAGGCAAACGCTTCAAAATTACAAGTTTGAGAATTGTGAAGGGTAACTTTTCTTTCTTATAAAGTCCATTACATTAGCTTTTATTATGAAAGGCGACCATGAGCCTTGCCACAAGCTAATTCTCACATGAGAAGTGATGTAATGTCTCTAAAAGTTATCTCCCCCTCTTTCTGCCGGAAGAACATATTGATTACTGCTAATGACCACAATCTGTAGAATCCGACAAGCTTGTTGTACCCAAATGCATTGGTCAACTTTGTGTTCAGCCTGCCCATACATAATTCAAGTCTTGGTCAGTCCCTGCTGAACATTTTGTGAAGTTACTTGAATGCCCAGTAGATCTAGGGTGCCACCAAGCAAGCATTGATCAGGAGGGTATGTTTTTGTTAATCTCTGTTCTAGGAACTCCTTATGACACTGGTAAATCATTTTGGCCTATACATTGTAAAGCGTGGCGTAAACTGTTGGCGCTATATAATAGGCCTCTAAACAAGCGTGCAAAGGCGGTTAACTATATAAGAAGCCATATTACGTTCCTTAGTTTTTAAAGCCAGCTATTTCGTTTTTTCAGGTCGCGGAGGGCCCCCAAGACCTAGCCGAGGAATGCCACAAATGAACAGTCAACCAGTCAATTAAAGCGTTGGAAGGAAGGCTTGCCCACCAGCTGGTGTTTAAAAGCATTAACTTTTTTGTTTTACCTTCCCTCTTGCTAGGATATCTTTTTGCTTGTAAGGGGACTGTTATATTGTTGCCTGGTTTAAGATGAGATTACGGTTGTCAGAATAATCTTAACTGGATATGCAAAAATCATCAAACACACACCCGCTGCATGTTCTTCAGTAAAGAACCCGTGGCAGCTTCAAGTTCATGAAGGACAGGACGCTTTAATGGTTTTCTCATTAAGTTTTCCGGTTATCTGTTCAATTTCTGCCTTTGTTATGTAACCACTTGGGGCTTGAGCTGTAAATGAACATGTACCCACTTTAGACCCCCTGGATCCCTAAATGATCAGTATATGTTGGGCATTACTAGGCCAATTTATCCAACTAACTATACATAGCAGGATTGCTAAAGCTGTCTTGTCTTTGCCTTGGGCCTGCACTGATATCGTGTTCCATCTCTCTACTATCATTTGAGATCAGACTATCATTCATTTCACAGCTTGAAAAAGTAATCATCCGTTGTAGGATCATTTGAAGGGCATGCTAGTCTGGTTTGTGTGTACGTTCGAATGGATTCCAAGTTACCTGTGCTTAGTAGTTCCATGTTGGATAAGTCACAGAACTTCTGCTACAGGATTTTCAAGGGGCCCCATTTTATTTTTCATGGTTGGGGATCGTTTAAACTGCCATTTGTGAATCATATTCCCAGTAATCTGGCGATTAAAGGATCAATCATTTTGAACAGAGGCAAATAAAAACCTGTTTATATAAAGTTTGCTGATTTTTGTTGTGAACATTCCTAGCTGAGTTGGGTGTGGTGTACAATGTGTGGGTTCAGTGCTTGTTTAAAGTGGAGGTTCACCCTAAAACAATTATCTAACATTACATCCAGCATACTAACGACATGTACAGTATGCAGGTATTTTTTTTTTTTCGCTGTACATACCGTTATATTAATTTCCCCCCGGGTTCTGATTCCCGCGGCACTGGGCGTTCTCACCCCTGGGTTAGATGATTGACGTCTGGTGAAAAACTTCCCTTGGTGCATAAGGTGCGTCACCAGTTTTCCGTAAATAGCCGACCTGCGAGACGGCGCCTGCGCCCGCCATGTAGAGCTGACTGCGCAGGCGCCATATAGAGCCGACTCGCAGGTCGGCTATTTACGGAAAACTGGTGACGCGCCTTGTGCGCCATAGGAAGTTTTTCACCAGACGTCAATCATCTAACCCAGGGATAGGAACGCCCAGTCCTGAGGGAATCAGAACCCGGAAGCTGGGGGGAAAATAACAATATAACGGTATGTACGGCGGGAAAAAAAAGACCTGCATACTGTACATGTCGTAAGTATGCTGGATGTAGATGTTAGATAATTGTTTTAGGGTGAACCTCCACTTTTTTTTTAAAAACAATTTTTATTGGTTTTACATTGACATACACTTCCGGAAAGGAAGAAAGGGAACATTAGTTGTCACAAAGTCAGCATGAGGTGGCATAGAAACACACATTCCAAACCCCCCTGCCCCATCCCCTCCCGGAGCATAGCTGCACCATCCCTCAACGGAGGGGTACTTTGTTGCCAGGTGACCCAGCCTGAGCCCAGGCTGGTACACCGGCACAAACATTTGGCAGTCAGCCAAAAGAACAGATAGAAACATAACATATCATACACCTCCGACATTCACTCCAACTCACACCCACATTCATCCATACTGACCTCACAGCCCCTCACCCCCCACGCCCATACACCCCAGCCCAGGCCGCCCGGAGCCCCCCCCCCCCCCGCCCACAGCCGGTTATGGCTGAGAGAGAGGGGTGTCTCCCCAAAAGGAGTCCGCTATGTCCAACCAGGGCTGCCAGATCTTGTAAAACTTCTTGGGACAGGCCCTTCCCTTATATATACACTTAAACATAGGTAATACCTTATTCACCATACGATACAACATTTGGGTATTCGGGGCCGAGGCACTTTTCCAATGTAACAAAATCAGCTTCCTGGCATAGAATAGAACAGTTCGTATTAAAGTCCGAGCATGGGTGGTAGGTACAGAGTCATTTAGCACCCCCAACAATCCGGTCTCCGGGGCGAGGGGAACAGAGATGTGTAAAGTGTCCTTAAAAAAAGAAAATATTTCCTTCCAGTATAGTGAAACAGCTGGACATGACCAAAACATATGTGAATAGTTGGCCTCCGTGGAGTCACACCTGGGGCAGGAAGCACTGGGATTCAGACCCATACGGGCCAACCTGGCAGGGGTATAGTGCAACTGGTGGATGAACTTAAATTGTATGTATTGATCATTAGAGCCTATGAGGTGAACCTCCACTTTAAGTTGTTTAAAAAAAAAAAAAAAAATTCTTAAAGAGTGCGTAGTTTAAATTAATACATTTTTAATTGATTTATTTTTTCACCAGAGAACTTTCCCTGGTGACTGCATCCCTCGTGTCATTCTCAAGGAGATTATATATTTATATATATATATATATATATATATATATATATAAAAATATATAATCTCCTTGAGAATGACACGAGGGATGCAGTCACCAGGGAAAGTTCTCTGGTGAAAAAATAAATCAATTAAAAATTTATTAATTTAAACCACGCACTCTAAGAATTATTATTTTTTTTTTTTTAAGTGCAAATGCTCAAACAGCACTACTTTTGGCGATTTCGGGAGCAATATCTATTTACATCTGTGAAGAAATCTAAAATCGCCACAGTCAATCAGATCACCTACGCGATTTGATTTCTGTGCGAGTTCACAGTTCGCACTGTGATCTGTGAACCGATCTGGGGGTGTCATTAACACCTGCAGCAGTTCGCAGAGGGCAGTGTGAAATGCCTGCGGGGGAAATGCAATGTGGGAATCGCCCCGGGTTCCCACATCGCAATAGGCTAACCTAGGCTCAAGGATTCATATGTCTGATGTCAATAGGGCACTTATAACTGAATACACATACACACACGCACGCACGCAGCATAAATGAGTACACCCTTTGTCAAAAAACCTTTACTTTCCTTTCAGAATCAACATTTTTCTATGGGACACTATACTACAAAATACTCCCACAAATCCGGGCCATTGATTGCAACCAAGATTTGTTAATTTTGCGCACCCACACAAGTAGAATTTCCTAACAAATTCATTCAAGACCATGTTGCTAAAATGAATACACCCCAATGAAAGTCTTAAGCCCCTTTCACACGATAAGCCCGCTCGGATCCGCCTGCCATCCGATCAGCTCAAAACAGACATATGGTGATACGTTTGCCATCCGTCTGGTGGATCGGATCGGATGAAAATGGGCATGCTGATCCGTTTTCATTTTATCTCCCCAAAGAAATCAGCGGGGCTCTGACAGGTCCTTCCCTGCTCAGTGAGCAGAGACGGACCTGTCATCCGCCAACTCAGTGGAGATCAACGGAGTGATCCCCTTTTGAGCGGATCCGCCTCATGTGAAAGGGGCCTAGGGCTGGCCATACATTAAATTTTCTTCTATAGATTTCCTTTAGATTTACCAAAACCATATACAGGCGGTCGTCTAGTTACAAACATCCGACTTACAAACCACTCTTACTTACAAACGCAGGGAGACAACAGGAAGTGAGAGGAAATCTACTCCAAGGAAGGGAAATTTACTCCTGTAAGAGTTATTATGAGAAAAAGGTACCTCCACTGATGCTTTATCACCAATCCTTGTTTCCACAAAAACCCACATTTTTCAAAATCCAATTGTCATTGTGACAGGAAGTGAGGTGAAATCTTCTGAACAGGGGCACAGACAGCAAAATATACATTACAGGGGTGTTAACCCTTCCCTATGCTATCCAAAAAGATTAAAAATCTTTTTTTTTGGCTGGAGCTACACTTAAAACATTTACCTGACTTACAAACAGATTCAACTTAAAGAGGAGTTCCACCCAAATTTGGAACTTCCGCTTATCCCACTCCTCACCCCCCTTACATGCCACATTTGGCATGTAATTTTTTTTTGGGGGGGGGGAGTGGGGGCTTCAGGAAGAGTGGGACTTCCTGTCCCACTTTCTCCTTCCTGTAGGCGATTAAGCTTAATCGCCTACAGGAATGGGCTGCTGTAGGCGATCGCCTAGGACACGTCACAGGTCTTAGGCGATCTCCTGGCCAATTACACGGTGCAGCGCGGGGCCGCTCACGCATGCGCAGTGGGTGCCCGGCCGTGAAGCCGAAAGCTGTCACGGCCGGGTGCCCACAGTGACAATGAAGACGCCGGCCGGGGAGGGGGGGAGAGGAGCGGCGCGTCGCTGGAACGCTGGAGCAGGTAAGTGTCTGTTTATTAAAAGCCAGCAGCCAGCAGAGTACAAAGAAAATGCATGGTGCCTACAGTAAAACATGGTGGTGGCCGTGAGTGCTGCTGGTGTCGGGGAGCTGCATTTCATTGATGGCATCATGATTTCACAGAGGTATTGCTCTATATTGAAAGACAATATGCTACATCAATCCCTGCCCTTGGTCGTCGCGCACTTTTCCAACATGACGATCATCCAAAGCACACATCTAAGGCCACTGTTGCATTTCTTAAGATGATCAGGGTGAAAGTGATTCAGTGGCCACCTATGTCTCCTGTTCTGAACCCAATCGGGTAACACCTATGGGGAATTCTGAAGAGACAAATTGAGGATCAGTCTCCATCCAGAATCCAGGCTATAAAAGAAGTCGTTCTTGAAGAATGGAAAAAGGCGGATTTTGCAATATGTCGCCAACTTGTTCATTCCATGCCTAGAAGACTTGGCGCTGTCCATGCAAATCATGGAGGTCACACAAAATACTAGATGGAGTAGTTTTTGTCGTGGAGTGTATTCATTTTTGCATCAACTAATTTGAGTAAAAAAATGCAGCATGCGCGAAAATTTTTTTTGTTGTTTTTCAGAACCCGAAAAATGGGTTCAGCATAAAACAATGTCTTACCAATGCCCATTAATGCAGCCTGACCAGTGCAGGGGATAAGAGAGGTAGAGGAGAGCTGGCTGGATCATCACACAGGCTGGCGTTGCCCACTGTGACAGCTTTAATTTGAATCGCTGGGTGCTAGGGTGACCACATGTCCCCGGATTGCCCGGGACAGTCCCAAATTTTGCAGGTCTGTCCCGGGCACCTTCATTCCAGGACAATACAATGTCCCGGAATGAAACTGACACAGTCACCCCCCACCCCCCCCGGCCAATCTAATGCCCCCAAAAAAGGCCGCCACATCACCACTTTACTCACTGATAGTACTTGTCCTGGCTGGGAATGCCCGGAGGAGCACAATCCCTGCCCCTGCTTGTGATTGGAGAAATCATAAATCCCACCTCTTGTGTCCAATCACTGTGCTGTGATTCGTTACAGCACAAGTTGATTTTTGGAAAAGGGGGTGTCCCTAAATGGAAAAATGTGGTCACCCTACCAGTTGCCTGCTGTCACACAAGTCCCGCCTCCTGGATCTGCTCCTACCTATTGCCTGATATACCAGAGTAGCCCGCCCCCCCAACCCCCAACCTCCAACCTCAGCACCCACCCAGGATTGGCCCTGCACCTAGCGCCGCCCCTGCAAACCGGGGACAGTATCCTCAGTTCGGGGACTGTCCCCAGAAACCGGGGACCTCTGGTCACCTTACCCTAATTGGGACAGTGCCATTGGAATGAGGTGGCAACCCTAGCCCCTCCCCACACATAATGTTTAATGTAGGGTGACCAGACATCCCCAGTTTCAGGGGACCATCCCCTGATTGAGGACACTCCCCGGACCAAGTCTGTCTCTGGTTTTGTCCCCAGATTGGATTTAATAGGGGGCAGGGGCAATTTCAAAGACAATCAGTGCAGAATTAAAATAAAAAAATTAGAATTACACGCCGTGCCTACTAGCATAGGGGGGGGGGGGTGTATTTTTCCCATTATCTGTGCCCCTTTCTGATGATCATGTGCTGGTCGGAGTGGAGGGAATATTTCTTCAGTTTTGGGCGCATGCCCATTTAGCTCCGCTCGCATGTTCTTCTGCCTTGGCTCAAATCCCGGCCAGCCACCTGCCTATCTCCTTGCCTTCCCTGGTGGAGTGATCTTCCTCCGCTCCCCATGCAGTAGTAGCCGGGGCCCGGAGAGTAAGACTTAAGAGGCTGTGAGGCGGGCGTAGGGTGACCACGTGTCCCGGATTGCACGGAACAGTCCCGGATTTTGCAGGTCTGTCCCGGGCACCTTCATTCCAGGACAATACAGTGTCCCGGAATGAAACTGACACAGCAACCTCTGGGGCCAATCTAATGCCCCCAAAAAAGCCCGCCACATCACCGCTTTACTCACTGACAGTACTTGTCCTGGTCGGGAATGCCTGGAGGAGCACAATCCCCGGCCCCTGCTTGTGATTGGAGAAATCATAAATCCCGCCTCTTGTGTCCAATCACTGTGCTGTGATTCGTTACAGCACAAGCTGATTTTTGGGAAGGGAGGGTGTCCCTGAATGGTAGTTTGAAAATGTGGTCACCCTAGGCGGGCGGCGACGAGCAGAGAGTCGCTGATTGTTGCCATTACTAGAAAAAATATGTCCCCGGATTTAATTTAAAAAATCTGGTCACCTTAGTTTAATGTGCATATAACATTCTTATGGGAAGAGTCTTTTTAAGACTAATCGCCTTAGGATGTATTGTAGGGTACTGAATGTAGCAGCTGCTGCACCAAAAATTGATCTAATATTAATAATTCCATCAACCAAAATAGATTGTTTGTAAAGTATGAACACAAACTACAACCATGTATTTGCAACCATGTGACTTGCATTGAAAAAAATGTGTCTCGGAGTCGGCCATTTTTCAATAGCCTATCATGCAACGCATGTTCCAGGCCACAACAAAATGGCTTCCGGAATGCAGACGGGACGTCACAAAGCCGACTCTGATTGGAAGGACCCCTGCGAAAGCATTCAGGCGCCGAGGACAGCCCGGGGTCCTACCTTACTGTGCACATGGTACATGTGATCGGAGCTGGCTGCCTGATTGTAGGGTATGTAATGGGTGAGCTGTGTGATCCGGGGCCTGGGCGGTACGGGGGTCACAGGCGGGGAATTGCCGGTTATGTTACATAGATGTCTCCTGTAGGTGCCTGTGTCCTTCCATAGAAGGGAGAGTGTCTGTCAGCTCTCCTATGTATGTGTATCCCTCATCCCTGAACATGTTTCCTTATTTTTAGTTCTGTTCATCTGCACTATAAACCGTCCCATTTTATAATGTTACCATAACCACTTCAGCCCCGGAAGACTTACCCCCTTTACAACCAGGCTATTTTTTTTTTACGACACGGCACTACTTTAAAGCGGTTTTCCACCCTAAAGTGAAGTCCCGCTGATCGGAACCCGCCCCCCCTCCGGTGTCACATTTGACACCTTTCAGGGAGGAGGGGGGTGCAGATACCTGTCTAAAGGTATTTGCACCCACTTCCGGCCCGGCATTCACGGGCAAAAGACGGGCATTGCATCACATCCAGTTGCCCCCCCCCCCCTTGTGTGCTGGGAACACTCAGCTCCCAACACACAGCGGGAGCCAATCGGCGGGCGCGACTCGCGCATGCGATGTAGGGAACCGGGCAGTGAAGCCGCAGCGCTTCACTTCCTGGTTCCCTCAGCGTGGTTGGCGGGGGGAGCAGCAGAGTGACGAGCGATCGTTCGTCCTCTGCTGCGATCGGCGCTGGACTCCAGGACAGGTAAGTGTCCTAATATTAAAAGTCAGCAGCTGCAGTATTTGTAGCTGCTGGCTTTTAATATTTTTTTCCCATGGCACATCCGCTTTAACTGACAATTGCGTGGTCATGCGATGCTGTGCACACAATTTTTGTCTTTTTTTTTTTTTTTTCTCTCCCACAAATAGAGCTTTCTTTTGGTGCCATTTGATCGCCTCTGCGTTTTTTATTTTTTGCGCTATAAATGAAAAAAATTAATAAAATTAAACCACAATATATTTTCTGCTATAAAACATATCCAATAAACAAGGCAAAAAAAAAAATATCGAATTTCTTCATAAGTTTAGGCCAATCTTTATTTTGCTACATATTTGTGGTAAACAAAATACCAATAAGTGTATATTGATTGGTTTGCGCAAAAGTCATAGCGTCTACAAACTATGGTATATTTTTAATTATTTTTTTTACTAGTAATGACGGCGATCATCGACTTAAAGTGGAGGTTCACCCGGAAATGTAAATTTTTAACCTTAGATTGAGGCTCATTTTGTGAAGGGGAATCGGGTAGTTTTTTTAAAATCGAAGCTGTACTTACCGTTTTAGAGAGCGATCTTCTCCGCCGCTTCCGGGTATGGGCTGCGGGACTGGGCGTTCCTATTTGATTGACAGGCTTCCGACGGTCGCATACATCGCGTCACGATTTTCCGAAAGTAGCCTAACGTTGGTGCGCAGGCGCCGTATAGAGCCGCACCGACGTTCGGCTTCTTTCGGCTACTCGTGACGCGATGTATGCGACCGTCGGAAGCCTGTCAATCAAATAGGAACGCCCAGTCCCGAAGAAATCTGCTTCTACACAGGAGAGCCGCCTTGTAGCATTAAAATCGCAATGGAGCGGATTTGAAGCCTTTAACCTCTTTCCGACCAGCCACCACAGTTTTAATCAATAAACGCTTATTGCGTTGTTTTTTTTTAACGAAAAATATGTAGAAGAATACGTATCAGCCTAAACTGAGGAAAAAAAACTTTTTTTTATATATTTTTGGGGGATATTTATTACAGCAAAAAGTTAAAAATATAATTTTTTTTCAAAATTGTCGCTCTATTTTTGATTATAGTGCAAAAACTAAAAACCACCAAAAGAAAGCTCTATTTGTGGTGAAAAAAGGACGCCAATTTTGTTTGGGAGCCACGTCGCACGGCCGCGCAATTGTCAGTTAAAGCGACGCAGTGCCGAATCGCAAAAAGTGCTCTGGTCTTTGACCAGCAATATGGTCCGGGGGTTAAGTGGTTAAAGTAATATTAATGCTTTCTTTGTTTTTCATTCAACACACTGAGCACAATAATATTAATATTCCCCAGTAAACAAAGTATTCAAACACTTACCCCAGCACTTGCAGTTAGCCGCTTTCAATACTGCTGGCTCCTGCTTTCTTGGTGCTGCTTCCCTAAACTTCTGGCCTCACAGGAAAGGGTTAAAGGAGATTTATAGGCTCTCTCTATCTATCTAAAAAAACACAAGCATACATACTCCCCTTCAAGTTGCAGTATCTGTCCCATGCCAGCTGTAGGACTGAGACCTGAGTGATCACATGGCTGATGATTACTCAGCTTTCAGCCTGCTCTAAACGGTCAGTCATGGCTCTCCATTGTACTTCTTTGCGATCGCTGGAGCAGCTGGCAAGGGAGTTGGGTGCAATGGGCAGTCGGAAAGATCCCGGCAATATTGTCAGGATCCTTCCTGATCCTGGCACTGCACTGCCATGTAAGCGGATAGCAGGCCATAGCCCATAATTAGCTGACTGGGTCACAGGAGAACATAAGTAAATCTATTTCTATGACCCACAAGAGAAGTACAGCCCAAAAAAAAAAAAGCTTTTTCCCATACTTTCTTTTTTTAACAGTGGGCAATACGATCTCCAGTCAGTCTGTTTTCTTGGAGAAGGGAGGGGGGAGGAGCAGGGGAATTTCTTGCCATCCTAGGCTACAGGGCTGTGTGCTTCTTTTAATGAACACAGTATACGGACCCAAAAAATCTAGTCTAGGATGGTTCCATAGGATGCTGCAAGAGAAAGAAGCCGTCCTGGGGCAGCGGTCATGGTACCAGCTTTGACAGGAACATAGGCAAGGATTTGGCCACTTTAGGTGCTCCCTATAGCAGTCTTACTGCTACAGGGCGGCACCTTTTGTGCCAGATTGTGTGTGTGTGTGTGCGTGTATATATATATATATATATAATGTGTGTGTGTGTGTGTGTGTGTGTGTGACCCAACATTTCCGGGTTGAGGGCACGCATGCGCGCCACTGGCTTGCTTCTGCTGTGATTGCACACAGCAGAAGGCGATCGACAGGTGCAGGGTACCCTATGTCCTCAGGCACCTCCTGATCGTTAGAGAGGTAGATCCCTGTGTACAGAAGGCAGATTATCCTTCTGAGAGGAGGGAAGGGATGAAATTTGTGTCTCTGCAAAGAAGGGAATACATTTCATCTCTTCCCCTAGTAAAAGCACCTCACACAGTACACATGAACACTGGCTAGGCACACGGTTAACCCTTTGATCGCCTAAGGGTTAACCCTTTGATAAAGAAGCTGTATAAAATGCATACAAACTGCAGTGACATGTTACTCTGAGAATGGGCCCCCGCAGCCTACTGGGATATATGAGGGGGATGTCCCAGGAAGCTGCTGGAGTACAACACCACATTCTGCCTAGGTAATAATTAGGGGGGGGGGGGGGAGGCAGGGTACTGAAAAAAACCCGAAAACAAAAAAGATTTGCTGTCTAGGTAGTGGAGGGGGCAGCTGACAGACCTAAAGCTGGGTTCCAAGTGTAAGCCAAAACTTTTTTTTTTTTGCAGGTTTAAAATTAAAGTGTTTGCTACCGTAAAAATAAATAAAAATATATATATATATTATATCCTGTTTTTTTAAAGCATGTTTTATAGCACAGTGCTTGTGCTATGTCATTTGGCCCCCACCTGAAATACCTGGCTGATCCTGCCTGGCTATACCCTTCCCTATGTAAACTGACCACGGTGTATCACGGCTGCTGAGCCCTGACATTGTGGTCCATTTATATGCCTCCGTCATCCGAACCCCTGCACCTGTCCTTCTCTCACCCCCTCCCCTCCCTGCCTGTCAGCTCCCGATCCTCCCCTCCTGCTGTAAAAAAAAACTGTTTGCGCTTTCTATAGTTCCCTCTGTTCTACAACATTAAGCTCCCCGGTGGATGTCATTTGTGTAAGGCTGACCGCAGGTCAGCCTGTATTTGTATTTGTAGGAGGAGTCGGGAGGTATTTAAACCCACCCTCCTTCCTCCTTCTGGGCGACGGTCTTTCTTGTCTTTTTAGGCATACCGACCACGTGACCCCGGCACACCTCAGGTCAATTTCCCTGTTTCCCCCTCAGACCTTTCCCTAGCACGATTACCTGACACTCTGAGTACAAATAAAAATATGCTGTTATTACCTTATTTATAGGGGTGCAACGGATCAAAAAACTCACGGATCGGATCGATCCTCGAATCAGGAGTCACGGATCGGATCATTTTCGGATCAGCAAAAAAAAAAAGACAAATCTTGTTACACCCACCAGAGTTTTAGATTTCACAGTTCTTCTCAACACAAAACGGAGCTTATGTGCTTAAATACAGTGTTTGGAAATCCGACGGACTGTTTATTGCTAATGTGACAGAACACCTCTGATTTTCACATTTAAACAGTCCGTCAGATTTACAAATACTGTATTTAAGCGTATAAGCTCTGTTTTGTGTTGAAATAACTGCATCTCGCAATACTTATATGTGCAGCCAAGTGGAAGTCGCAGCCCCATGTATGAAAGTGGTGTCACCAGTTCCCTACTGTGACCTGAACTATCCCAATCATCAGATCCCTTTAGTGTCATTGATCGGCGGGCTGAGTGTCTAGTGAAAATCCCCCCTACGTGCTCAGTCCATACAGAGCCCCCGATCGCCTCCTCTCTCTTCTCTGGCAAGCAGCAGGACGCCCGGTGCGGCGGCGGCGGCAGCGGCTCCCCGTGTGGATTCCTCAAGGTGCAGCATGGAGCTCATCGCTGGGCTGTTAGGAGTCGATGACATATTGAGCTCAAGTGCCCACAAACTTCCGAGGAGCAGCCTGCATCCCCCGCGCCGGGTGGACCTCAATGGCCGCCGCTTCGATAGCTAGGCCCAAGCCGCGGCCTTTCCTATGGACCAGGAGGCCCGTGGATCGCCGTGTGTCCCGACCCGAAGGTGCTGATCCGTACGGATCAGTTGCACCCCTAGTGACAATACATGATGTGTTCCCACTGTCATATGGCATTCTTGTGCCACAGTGCCTACACACCGTCACGGTTTTATCCACTAACCTCTTTCCTTCATCATTATATTTGACAGGGAAGCCAAAATGCTCCCATACAGGGGATTTAAATGACGCGGGGCATTCAAGCTCCTCCGTTCGCCATGACCACGCTGTGTGTGGACTGAACATTTTTTTTTTAGAAAACAATCCTCGGATCACGTGTGTGCGGTTCGGATCAATCTTTTTCGGTTCGGATCACGGATCAATGACGATCCTTTGCACCCCTACTTATTTATGAGCGCCGCTCAGCGCTCTTGTGACTGCTCACGGGTCGCCACCTCTCCCTGTCCAGGCTGACGTCAGTGGGGAATACCCAGCACCTCTCCCCGCACCTATCAGATCGGGCAGTCACGTGAACGCAGAGCGCCGCATATAAATAAGGTATTGCACAGCATATTTTTATAAATGACATCCACTGGGGAGCTTAATGTTATCTAATGCTGTGGGCCCCGTGATCAGTGTACTTTGGGTAGGTGTGATGTGACATAGTTTGCTTTTACAAGACTAACGTGAGACTTTGGCTCCCTCCAGATTAACCAATCACAATGCAGAGGAAGAAGATCGATAACCGGATCCGGGTCCAGATCGAGAACGGAGTTGCTGAGAAGCACAGAAGTTTATTTGTGATTGTGGGGGACCATGGGAAGGATCAGGTAATTACGTTCAGTTTTATTATCGGTCATGTGATCCGGGGTGTGTTGGGTTATATGTCTGCTGCTCATTATACACAGCAAAACGGGATGAACTGAATTTCTTTACGATAAAGAAAAACTTCTTCCTTTACGCCCTGGTTCACACTGGGTACGATTTGGAACGATTTGAGATGCGATTTGACATGTCAAATTGCATCTCAAATCGGCGGCAATTGTCGGCAATGGCACTGTC
This sequence comes from Rana temporaria, assembly GCF_905171775.1. NCBI lineage: Eukaryota > Metazoa > Chordata > Amphibia > Anura > Ranidae > Rana > Rana temporaria. Next base: position 19,187,233 of record NC_053499.1, on the reverse strand, counting down.
CTAATCAGTGCGACGCCGCATCTGCGATTTCAAAAAGTAGTTCCTGTACTACTTTTTGCGATTTCGGGCCGCGATTTACATTAAATTGCGGCCGAAATCGCAGCCGCGAAATCGCGGTAAAATCGCGCATTTTACCACGATTTTGAATTCGCAGCAGTGTGAACCTAGGCTACAACTTCTTTAATCCCAGCACTGGTAATGCTGCTCAGACAACACTGTAAGTACAGGTTGCCTGCAAGTGTTCGGTCATATATCAGGTTCGGATGGGGTCTTTTTTTACATTTTAGTTTTTAATATAGTGTCGATTTATTTATCTATTTATTTTTTTTTATTTTTTTTATATACATTATATTGGGTTTTCTTGTGACTCCAGTGCCTGGACCTGATCTGTCCACCAGAATGGTCCGCTGTGCCCCTTATAATGCTGAATGAGGGTAGAGATATGTGAGGATCTGGCTATGAGAGAACAAGAACTTTTATTTCTTTGTTGAATGGGACAAAGACGTGGAAAGCTTTTAAAGTAGAGATCTGCATTTTTTTTATTTATTTTTTATGGACTGGATGCTGAATAGAAACATGTATATAGAAGAGGATTGGGTAGTATGTTGGGGGACTCGGCAAGAACCAAACTCTGCCTAACCACGCTCAGCACAATATGGTAGAACACAGTTGTCCAACACAAGGCCCGCGGGCCAAATCCGGCCCTCCAGACCATTTCATGTGGCCCTCGCACCTTTCCTGCAGCTGCAGGAGAGCTCTAGTCTTCCTCTGGTCCTCCTCCAGACCCCTACTTTCTGCTTTCAAGCAATGCATCCAGCTTCTTCCCAGCAGCAGCATAAGGAAAGGGGATGCACTGTGTTGTAAGGGATAGTGGGGGACTCAACTTCTGATGGTGGGGTGGCACTTGACATCAAATGTAAAGGGGAGGGGATGAGCTGGACTCCTAATCTTACAGATACAACCGGCCATTTTGAGAACAATCATAATGCTGATGCGGCCCTCAATGAAATTGAGTTTGACACCCCTGTGGTAGAGTCACCATTGCTGAATTTTGAAGTTTGTGTCTTCACTGCTTGCCGAGTCGCTAATCTGAGACTCCAGTAGCCAGAGTGGTTCCCTGTAATAAATAAGTATGTGTAACACTAGCATGAATTCCTATTGGATGCTGGGGATTACTGCCCTATGCAAGTCAAATTTGATTTGCGTGTGTATTTTATGCCTTCTGTGATTGTAAAGTAACCATGTCCCTCTCCGCAGGTGGTCATTCTCCATCACATGCTCTCCAAAGCTGCAGTGCGAGCTCGGCCCTCTGTACTCTGGTGTTACAAGAAGGAGTTGGGCTTCAGCAGGTAATAATCGGCTTCCATGGACCCGTCTGTGCTCCAGTTCCACTTATTTATTTTTTATTTTTTGCACTTATTAAATCTGACCTCCAGTTTTGCACAGTTGTACCGGCTGCTCTCCTAGACTGAAATTGCTTATTCTGATTTCACTGCACACTGTAAGCTCCTCACTGGGTCTAGGACAGGGGTCTCAAACTGGTGGCCCTCCAGCTGTTGCAAAACTACAAGTCCCATGAGGCATTGCAAGGCTGACAGTCACAAGCATGACTCCCAGAGGCATGACGGGACTTGTAGTTTCACAACAGCTGGAGGGCCACCAGTTTGAGTCCCCTGGTCTAGGATAAGGTAGAATAAACATTAATTTTTTGGGGCTTGTTCACAAGGCACAAAGGGGGTTATTTATTTAAAATTGTAGAGTGCTCAATTCAGTGCCGCTCTGCATAGAAACCAATCGGCTTCCAGGTTTTATTGAACAATCTGTAGTTAGAAGCTGATTGGCTGCCATGCACAGCGGCACCACATTTTGCAGGTCCAATTTTAGTAAATTTTAGTAAATCAACACCACAGTGTGTGTTTTTTTTTTATTTTTTTATTAACATTTTTATTATTTTTTACAATTCATTTTTTATTGCATTTTTTTTTTTTTTTTTATATCAGCACTGTTGGGGGGCTTTGGTGAGATAGTCCCTTTCTCTGTCTCAAAGGGGAGATAACTAAGGACACAGACTCCCCAGTCCCTTTCTCTGCAGCCTCCGCTAAAATGAATGGACAGCGACTCCTCTCCATTCATAAACTGAAGCATCGTAAACGCAGAGGTTACGATGCTCAGTTATATGAATGAACAGTCAGTGATCACTACCGACTCTGTACATTCGGAAAAGGTAGGAGCCGGATTTAGCCGCTCATACCTCCGCTCTCCACCCTGACAGATCGAGGGGGTGGAGGAGGACTTTGAGGGGGAAAAGGAGCACAGAGGAGGAGAGCAGCCTGGAGGGGGACAAGGACCCGGAGGGGGACACAGCATGGAGGGGGACAAGGAGCATGGACAGCAGCACGGAGGGGGACAAGGACCCGGAGGGGGGAGAGCAGCACGGAGGGGGACAAGGACCCGGAGGGGGAGATCAGCACGGAGGGGGACACAATCCCGGAGGGGGAGAGCAGCACGGAGGGGGACAAGGACCCGGAGGGGGAGATCAGCACGGAGGGGGACACAATCCCGGAGGGGGAGAGCAGCACGGAGGAGGATACAGGGACAGTCAGCGGTGATCGGTGCGGCTTTGGGGGGAGTTGCAAGCACCGATCACCTCCTGTATAACTTTCACTAAAGCAGCTGAAAAGGGGGCAGATCAGTGCTTGTAACTCCCTCCGCCGCACCGATCACCCCTGACTGCCCAGGTATTGGGTGAAGCATACAACCCCACCTAGTGACTGAAAACAGAAATTACAGTACCAATAGAGCACCACTATGGCACATTTCTATACGGTCTGTCTTTGTTATGAATATTTCTGAATTCTTCTCCCAAGCTTCGTTCTTCTCAATGCTTGGAGTGGCAAGAGGCTTCAGTCCCACCCAAAGCCTCATTTGGTTATTTCTAAGCCCAGTAGTCATGTTTAGTGATTTGTTTCTATGACTTGTCTGGAGTTGTTCGGAATGGGGCCGATGATTGGAATCCGGCACGTGCCGCCTCTGGAGTTGGTTTGTGACACATACACCTTTCTTTTGCAGTAACCGGAAGAAGAAAATGAGAAAACTACAGAAGAGGATAAAGAGCGGCACACTAAACATCAAGGAGGACGACCCGTTTGAGCTGTTTATTGCCGCCACCAACATCCGCTATTGTTATTATAACGAGACCCATAAGATTCTGGGAAACACCTACGGCATGTGTGTCTTGCAGGTATGTCGTACCTAGATCATCCTTCTTGTCCCTCCCCAGGTCTTCACACAGCAGTGAGCTTATCAGTTCTCTGAGGCAGGAGGCACAGAGTTCCTCAGGATTTGTTGGACACGCCTCCTGGTCTAGATATACAGAATTGGGTGCGAAACAGAAACAGGAAAGTGTGCAAAATGTTTTTACTTGTTCATAGTTTGATCACAAAAAAAAGTAGGGCTGTTACTGATTAAAATTTTCGCGTTCGATTAACTTTTTTTTTTTTATCGATTTAATCGACTAATTTTGATTAATTATAACGCACATACATTTTTCAGATCACCACCATATATAGTCCCCACTGTAATATCCGCAGACGTCTCCCCCCCCCCACTGTAATATCCAGACGTCTCCCCCCACTGTAATATCCGCAGACGTCTCCCTCCCACTGTAATATCCGCAGACGTCTCCCTCCCACTGTAATATCCAGACGTCTCCCCCCACTGTAATATCCACAGACGTCTCCCCCACTGTAATATCCACAGACATCTCCCCCACTGTAATATCCACAGACATCTCCCCCACTGTAATATCCACAGACATCTCCCCCACTGTAATATCCACAGACATCTCCCCACTGTAATATCCACAGACATCTCCCCCACTGTAATATCCACAGACATCTCCCCCCCCACTGTAATATCCACAGACATCTCCCCCACTGTAATATCCGAAGACGTCTCCCCCCCACTGTAATATCCGAAGACGTCTCCCCCCCACTGTGATATCCACAGACGTCTCCCCCCACTGTGATATCCACAGACGTCTCCCCCCACTGTAATATCCACAGACGTCTCCCCCCACTGTAATATCCACAGACGTCTCCCCCCACTGTAATATCCACAGACGTCTCCCCCCCCACTGTAATATCCACAGACGTCTCCCCCCCCACTGTAATATCCACAGACGTCTCCCCCCCCACTGTAATATCCACAGACGTCTCCCCCCCCACTGTAATATCCACAGACGTCTCCCCCCCCACTGTAATATCCACAGACGTCTCCCCCCCCACTGTAATATCCACAGACGTCTCCCCCCCCACTGTAATATCCACAGACGTCTCCCCCCCCCCTGTAATATCCACAGACGTCTCCCCCCCCACTGTAATATCCACAGACGTCTCCCCCCCCACTGTAATATCCACAGACGTCTCCCCCCCCACTGTAATATCCACAGACATCTCCCCCCACTGTAATATCCGAAGACGTCTCCCCCCCCCCCACTGTAATATCCGAAGACGTCTCCCCCCCCCCCACTGTAATATCCGAAGACGTCTCCCCCCCCCCCCACTGTAATATCCGAAGACGTCTCCCCCCCCCCCACTGTAATATCCGAAGACGTCTCCCCCCCCCCCCCACTGTAATATCCGAAAACGTCTCCCCCCCCCCCCCCTGTAATATCCGAAGACGTCTCCCCCCCCCCCCCCCCACTGTAATATCCGAAGACGTCTCCCCCCCCCCCCACTGTAATATCCGAAGACGTCTCCCCCCCCCCCACTGTAATATCCGAAGACGTCTCCCCCCCCCCCCCCTGTAATATCCGAAGACGTCCCCCCCCCCCCCCCACTGTAATATCCGAAGACGTCTCCCCCCCCCCCCCACTGTAATATCCGAAGACGTCTCCCCCCCCCCCCCCCACTGTAATATCCGAAGACGTCTCCCCCCCCCCCCCACTGTAATATCCGAAGACGTCTCCCCCCCCCCCCCCCCCTGTAATATCCGAAGACGCCCCCCCCCCCCCCCACTGTAATATCCGAAGACGTCCCCCCCCCCCCCCCCACTGTAATATCCGAAGACGTCTTCCCCCCCCCCACTGTAATATCCGAAGACGTCTCCCCCCCCCCCCACTGTAATATCCGAAGACGTCTCCCCCCCCCCCCCCCTACTGTAATATCCGAAGACGTCTCCCCCCCCCCCCACTGTAATATCCGAAGACGTCCCCCCCCCCCCCCACTGTAATATCCACAGACGTCTCCCCCACTGTATAGGAAGATTAGTGCTTGTATAGTCTTACCAGAGAAGCCGGCCGGACACGAGGAGTTGAGGCCGGGTGATGACGTCAGCGCGCCCCTGGGTGGACCGAGACCAATATGGCTGCCTCTCCGGGAGCTAGGCTGAAGCCGTGGCCTTTCCTATGGCCGAGGCAGCAGCGGAGCTCTGCGGATCACGTGGTGTGCCGATCCGCATATGGTGACCCGTTGGGATCATTTACGATCCGTTGCACCACTAGTACCGATCAAAAAAATTAACGATTTTTTCTTGTGAAAGAAATAAAAAATTAACGATTAATCGAGGAATTAATCTTTAATTTCCACAGCCCTAAAAAAAGCCACTCATAAGTGGTGATGATTTGTTCTAACCCCAACTCGATTCAGCTAAACCCGTAGGAAGCTGTCGCATGACAACATTCCTCCCGGCCCAATCGGCTGTGGCCGAGGCGAAGGTGGAGCTGCGGGGCAGGGAGGTTCATGATGTCTTTGACCTAATATAGCCATATGGCTGTGCAGCCACTTTAGGTCGGCGATTTCCCAGCCTATTGGGTACGTGCAGATGCAAGCGACTGATGCTGAATGGGCTGGCAGGGATGCGACCCTGTGACAGCTTCCCATGGGTTCTGTAGAACTGAGTTTGGATCAAACCCAGCTCCTCCCTATTGAAAGCCGGTGTCGCGGGTATGCATCAATCATCTGTGGCTCTCTCTCAGGTTGTGTACAGAGTTGTTTCAGTCTTCCTTTTTCTTTTTTAGGATTTTGAGGCTCTGACTCCCAACTTGCTGGCTCGTACCGTAGAGACGGTGGAAGGTGGTGGACTTGTGGTGCTTCTTCTCCGCACTATGAGCTCCCTGAAGCAGCTGTACACCATGACCATGGTAAGTATATCAGGGCTGGGGTCACCTCCGGATTTCTGTGATCTGTAAACCTTGTGGTGGGGGGGTAAGAGCACATCAGATCCGATGAAGGGTGGTGTCAAATCTAGTGGGTTTAGTGTAATCAACCCAGGGTTGCATGACCTTCAGAAACTTATCATGGGTAATTTCTAGCGGTTTTCATTTGTTTAGCAATAAAATAATCGCAGCGTTGATTAAATACCACCAAAGGAAAGCTCTATTTGTATAATAAAAATGTTGTATGAGTACAGTGTAATTGTCATTCAAAGTACAACGGCGCTGAAAATTGTCCTGCGGTGGAAGGGGGTAAAAGTTCCCTGTAGGCAAGGGGTTAAATATCGTGCAACATAAAAAATTGCAACAGCCACTTTATTCTCCTGGGCCTCTGCTTAAAGATATATACGCGGGTATATAATATAAAAGTAATTTTCTAGCAAAAAAATGCAGATTTTTTTTTTTTTTGTACATGTATGAGAAAAATGTAAAGGAAGTAGTTGAGGATGTAGGAATCATTAATTATGTAAAGTTTAGCTCCGCTGAGAAGTGAAACTGTTGTAACATTTGTAACCATGCATGTTTATACTATTCAATAAACATCCTTTTTTGAGAAGGAAAAAAAAAAGTTTAGCTCCGGGCAGGAAAGAACATGTTTAGCTTGATTCAGAGAGAGTTACGCCGGCGTATCGGTAGATCCGCCGACCTAACTCGGAATCTGCGCCATCCTAAGTTCAAGTGTATTCTCAAACTGAGATACACTTAAACCTAGCTAAGATACGACAGTCTGCGCCGTCGTATCTTAGGGTGCAATATTTAGACTGGCCGCTAGGTGGCGCTTCCGTTGAGTTCGGTGTAGAATATGTAAATGACTAGATACGCCTATTCACGGACGTACGTGCGCCCGTCGCAGTAAAGATACCCCGTTTACGTAAGTGTTTCAAATATTTTATTAAAGTTAAACAGGAATACAATCAATTCATGTATATATACATGGGGTTGTACAATAAAAAGAGAATTCAGAATAACAGATATATAGTGGCGTTTTCAGGCGTAAAGTTATTCTATCAAATAGCTGGACTAGTCAATGTTAAGTATGGCCGTCGTTCCCGCGTCGAAATTTGAGAATTTTACGTCGTTTGCGTAAGTCGTCCGTGAATAGGGCTGGACGTAATTTACGTTCACGTCGAAACCAATACGTCCTTGCGGCGTACTTTGGCGCAATGCACACTGGGATATGTCCACGGACGGCGCATGCGCCGTTCGTAAAAAAACGTCAATCACGTCAGGTCACCCCCCATTAACATAAAACACGCCCCCCTCATCCTAATTTGAATTAGGCGCGCTTACGCCGGCCCTATTTACGCCACGCCGCCGTAAGTTAGGAGGCAAGTACTTTGTGAATACAGTACTTGCCTCTCTGACTTAAGGCGGCGTAGCGTGAATACGATACGCCGCCTTAAAGTTGCGGCGGCGTCTCTGAATCCAGCTAGTTTTCTTGCGATGGGCCCTCTGCCCACACTGCAGGGGTTAAATGCTCGTTTGGTATGTCTATGGGTAGAGAAATAAGCTGCAAGACTTAATTTATTCCTCATTCTGTCCGGATTCCTCCATCTGCACCCGCTCCCTCAGTACCTCTTCTCTAAGGTCGGCAGTTGTATTGAATACAATGCAGGACCAACAGTCCATTTGCCTTCTGGTCACTTTGGTACAACCCAATGTAAACTCTTTAGCACTGAGTGATTTGGCTCCATTTCCGCCCCCGTCGTTTCCACACATTTACCATTCCTGCTCCTCCGTTGTAAAAGTGTTGTCAGTGAGGAAATCTGCAGGGACTCATTTCTTGTCTTCTTCTTTCTCTAGGATGTCCATTCTCGCTACAGAACAGAAGCGCATCAGGACGTTGTGGGACGTTTTAATGAAAGGTAGATGATCTGTTTGATTTGAGAATGTTATATCTTGCTCCTTACTATATAAGCTCCTGAGATACGCATTGCCCTCTGAAGAGTAATCAGCGGTGGATCACTTATCAGAGGGCGTGTGACAGTATGTTACCATCACAATCTGCTTTAACTTCTTCAGACCCGCGCTATAGCCGAATGACGGCTACAGCGCGGACCTGAAAATCCAACTGGACGTCGATTGACGTCCGCCCCTTAGGGGAAACTCTGTGTTGGCCGTGTCCCTTGGACACAGCCAATTATAGTTCGCCGCGAACGGCCAATCAGAGTGGCCGTTTGCGATGCGATCTGTGCGGCCAATGAGAGATGATCTCATATGTAAACATATGAGATCATCTCTCATTGCCGTTTTACACTAGCGGTGCTGTCTCTGGAGAGGTGACCGATCTGTGTCCCTTGTCCATAGGGACACAGATCGGTCACCCCCCTCCACCTACAGTTAGAACACTATGCAGGGAATACATTTAACCCCTTCCTCTCTCGTTAGTGTTAACCCCTTCAATGCCAGTCACATTTATACAGTAATTAGTGCATATTTATAGCAGTATAAATGTGAATGGCGCCAAAAATGTGTCAAAAGTGTCCGATGTGTCCGCCATAATGTCGCAGTCCCAATAAAAATTGCAGATCGCCGCCATTTATAGTAAAACAAAAGTAATAAAAAATAATTCTGTCCCCTATTTTGTAGGCGCTATAACTTTTGCGCAAACCAGTCGCTTATTGCAATTTTTTTTTTACCAAAAATATGTAGAAGAATACGTATCGGCCTAAACTGAGAAAAAAAAAAAGATTTTTTTTTGAAAAATTGGGATATTTATTATAGCAACAAGTAAAAAATATTGTATTTTTTTCAAAATTGTCGCTCTTTTTTGTTTATAGCGCAAAAATTAAAAACCGCACAGGCGATCAAATACCACCAAAAGAAAGCACTACTTGTGGGTAAAAAAGGACATCAATTTTGTTTGGGAGCCACGTCGCACGACCGCGCAATTGTTAGTTAAAGCGACGCAGTGCCGAAAGCTGAAATTTCATCTGGGCAGGAGGGGGGTATATGTGCCCAGTAAGCAAGTGGTTAAATCCCAAAAGCAAGTCCCACCGCGGTGTGATTTGCATGGAGTTGCAGTGCAGCCCTCATTCGCATGAATGGGACACGTTTGGCCGAACGCAGCAGGTGAATGCAAATCTTAACACAAGGTAAAGCTTCGCCTCCACGGCAAGTGTACAGCCCCATCTGGCTGCCTTTGCGGGGGGGCAGGGTAAAATCAGAGACGAGAAAAAAGGGGGACAGGGGGATACTAAAAGTTATCCCACAAATCGGACTTTAGAGGCACAATAAACAGTGAAAAAATATTACAATGTTTATTTAAATTAATACATGGTACATATAAAACATTTAGAAGAATTAAAAAACACATAAATACAGTAAAGTACATGTTAAAGAGTGAGCCCCTGTGCGTCAACGCATTTCGCTGTTAGGCTTCGTCAGGACACATTCAGGGATCGTTGGAAAGGAAAAATCTGGTCTCATTATCTGAGATAAAACTGTAAAAATATTGCTCCAAGCACCTGTTTTTACCACTCCCCTCCAAGTAGAAATGTATACTTGGCCTTACTGTAGCATGTTTTATATATCTGGAATATTTGGCCAGTTTGCTTTTGATGAATTTTGTGTACTGATATTCTTCCATTCCCCACAGGTTTATATTATCTCTGTCCTCCTGTAAGAACTGTATGGTGATTGATGATCAGCTGAATATCCTGCCTACTTCCAGCCATATTGCCAACATAACGCCGATTCCGCCAAAGACACAGGTAAGGGGCGTCTCGGTAATTTTTGGGCTGTATCTGCATAACCATTTGCCATCTGCTAACCGTACATTTACTAAAAGCAGGCGGCACAGCCAGGAAACTCCACTTACCTGTACACTATGGTGTACTTCTTTTAGAGACGCGCATGCGTGCGCCCTCTGTTGACCTGTGCTGTGATTGGACGCAGCATGAGTTTGTCAGCAGGCTAAAGCCAACCATTTTGGCTGTGTACCTGCTGATCGGCTGTGGCCAATTGCACCACAGATCTGTGTGTTTTGTAAACAGGCTCTGCCTGGATTTCTCCCTGCCGGGCCGAAATGAAAGCAAGTAGAGAAACCCAACCAGATCAGTAAATCAGCACACATACTTAGGCACACCGTTAACCCCATGATTGCCCTCCTAATCACCCCCCTGTCACCCAGCCATTAGTACAGTATTATCACTGATCTCTGTATTGGTGTCACTATCAACATCCGTGTCTGTCAGCGCCCCTCTCAGCCAGTGTCAGTTAGCGCCAGATTGCCTACCACATTATCACAGTCACAATTTAAGTCGCTGATCACTGGCATTACTTGTATAGAGTCTGTATAGATTAGCATCTTAATCAAAACTTTACTTGTGACCCCAGAAACTGTTTTTCTAGAGCCATTTATACAGTATTGGTGACCACTATTTTCCCTGAAGAAGCCAATGTTTGGCGAAACATGTAGGGACTATTGACCAGTAACCTTAATAGGAAGGTAATACCTTGGCCAGTATTAGTATATTATTGCTCTATTGTTTTTATGCACCCATGAATGTATTGTATGTCATAAATATTTTTGTAATAAAATAATTTTTTTAAGTACTATTTGTAATTTCTACTGTTTTTAGGCACCGTTCTAATCCCAATTCCCTAGCCCCCTTTTTGTTCAAACTCAAAATGTATCATTTTTATTTTTTTCTAACAAAGTGGAAAATATAAAAAAAATATAAAATGTTTTGGTCTTTTTCCATTTATTATATCAATGGTCTCCAAACTGTACCAAATTTCGACATTAAGCCAATTGCGTTTTTATGTTGCACATTTTTTTGCAAGTTTTTCATGTGTTTTTATCGCACGTGTAGCAAAACGCTTGACTGCTTCCTGTGTTTGGGGTGCCATTAAAACCACTTGCCGTCCAGGCTTTTTCTGGCACCGTTTCTTTACAAGTTTAACCACTTCCATACCGGGCACTTATACACCTTCCCGCCCAGACCAATTTTTAGCTTTCAGCGCTGTTGCACTTTGAATGACAATTGCGCGGTCATGCTACACTGTACCCAAACTACATTTTTATAATTTTGTTCCCACAAATAGTGATTTCTTTTGGTGGTCTTTGATTACCTCTGGTATATTTATTTTCTGCAAAAAAAATGACCAAAAATTTAGAAAAAAAAAACGTTTTTTTTTTGTTTCTGTTATAAAACATTGTAAATAAGTACGTTTTCTCCTTCACTGATGGGCACTGATGGTACGGCACTGATAAGGTGGCACTGATGGGCGGCACTGATGGGCGGCACGGATAGGCGGCACAGATGGGCACAGATAGGCAGCATGGATGGGCACGGATGGGCATAGATTGGCACTATCGTATGTGTTGTACTAATGGATGCCAATCAGTGCCAAACAATGCCTGCCAATCAGAGATGCCCATTGTGGGTACTGATTGGCATCCATTGCGGCACTGATTGGCATCCATTTTTTGTGTCCTCCTCAACCCTGGTGATCTAGGGTGGCATACTTTTTTTTTTTTTTTTAAATCTTTGGTGGTCTAGTGGCCATCCCTGGTGGGCATCCTCGGGGGGGGGGGGGGGGGGGGGGGGGGCTGTGCTGATCAATCAGCACAAACCCCCCCCTGTCACAGGAACAGCCGATCGGCTCTCCTCTACTCGCGTCTGACAGAAGCGAGTGAGGAAAAGCCGATTACCGGCTTTTCCTATTTACATTGTGATCAGCCGTGATTGGACACGGCTGATCACATGGTAAAGAGTCTCCGTGAGAGACTCTTTACCTTGATCGGTGTTGCGGGGTGTCAGACTGACGCCCTGCAACCACGATCGCCGCGATGCGTGCCTCCGGGGGCGTGCAGCGTCTCAGAATCCTGAGGACGTCATATGACGTCCAGTCAGGATTCTACAACCACTTTGCCGACGTCAATCTGTCATTGGCGGGCGGCAAGTGGTTAAATTAATTATATTTTTTTTGCTAGTTACTTATAACCCCCAAACTATATATACTCCCTTTTTATTTTTTTTGGAGGGACCCTAGGAATAAAATGGCGATCGTTGCATTTTTTTTTTTTTTTTTTTCATACGCAATGGTTTTGCAAACACAACTTTTTGGGAAAAAATACACTTTAGTGAATTAAAAAAACAAAACGCAATAGTTACCCCAATTTTTTGTATATTGTGAAAGATATTGCGCCAAGTAAATTGATACTGAACATGTTATGCTTAAAAATCTCGAAAGGCCACGCTTTAAAAGCCTTTACAGATTACCAATTTATAGTTGCAGAGGAGGACTGGTGCGAGATTTATTCCTCTCGCTCTAACGTTTGCAAAAAATTTTAACGGCAAAAAATCTGTTAAAGTTCTGCGGCTTTCTTATTTCCTTTATCTGTCTGTTTTTTGTATGTGATCATAAGGTGGTGGTTGTTCCATAATATACGGACCTTGTATGGTGCTACAGCAGTATCTCAATGTGTTTTTCAGGAGAGCAGCCTGACCCCGGAGGAGCAGGAGCTGCAGGAGGTGAAGCTCAGTCTCCAGGACACACAGCCGGTTGGGGTTCTGGTTGAAAACTGCAAGACCCTCGACCAGGTAAATCTGACTTGGAGGACTCCACTAGTTTTCGATTTACAAAACATTTTATAATTTTGATAATCTACATTTGGGTATAAAAGATGCCCGGGGTGGTAGACCTTGTATCTGTGATTTTTAAGAAGACTGGTGATGGCACAAAGAAAGGTCTATTAGACCCCAGATCTCGCCTCTGGCCTCAAAAGCATCTGATCAAACTGAGATCCGTAAAGTCAAGGACTAGGTTTCGACTTAAATTTTTTTTATGATCGACATTTGGGTATGGCCGCGTACACACGATCAGTCCATTCGACGAGAACGATCCGAAGGACCGTTTTCATCGGTTAACCGACGAAGCTGACTGACGCTCTGATGTGCCTACACACCATCGGTAAAAAAAAAACATTGTGTCAGAACGCAGTGACGTAAAACACAACGACATGCTGAAAAAAACAAAGTTCAATGCTTCCAAGCATGCGTCGACTTGATTCTGAGCATGCGCGGCCTTTTGACCGATGCTTTTGCATACTAACGATCGGTTTTGACCCATCGGTCAGGCGTCCATCGGTTCAATTTTAAAGCAAGTTCTCTTTTTTTTTTTTTTGACCGAAGGATAACTGATCGATGGGGCCCACACACGATCGCTTTGGACCGATGAAACGGACCTTCAGTGCGTTTTCATCGGTTTTGACCGATCGTGTGTACGCGGCCTATGAAGGATGATGGGGGTGGTAGACCGGGTATCTGATTTTGAGAAGACCAGTAATGGTGGAAAGAAAAAAATTGAAGAGAAGACGTGATGTGAGACTTCCGCGCTTCTTGGTTTGATGTTGGCAGATCCCGCCAGTTTCCTGACCTGGAGCTTCTGTCTGCCTTTGGCCATTACCGCTCTTGCCTACTAATGACCCCTAATTTTATTACACCTAAAAGAACATATACAGGTGCCTCTCATAAAATGTAGAATTTCGTCAAAGTTTATTTAATTTAGCAATTAAATTCAAAAAGTATTTTATATATAAAAAAACGGAGGTACTTCCTGTATGGGAGGGGTTATATAGAGAGGTACTTCCTGTATGGGAGGGGTTATATAGAGGGGGACTTCCTGTATGGGAGGGGTTATATAGAGGGGGACTTCCTGTATGGGAGGGGTTATTTAGAGGGGGACTTCCTGTATGGGAGGGGTTATATAGAGGGGGACTTCCTGTATGGGAGGGGTTATATAGAGGGGGACTTCCTGTATGGGAGGGGTTATATAGAGGGGGACTTCCTGTATGGGAGGGGTTATATAGAGGGGGACTTCCTGTATGGGAGGGGTTATATAGAGGGGGACTTCCTGTATGGGAGGGGATATATAGAGGGGGACTTCCTGTATGGGAGGGGATATATAGAGGGGGACTTCCTGTATGGGAGGGGATATATAGAGGGGGACTTTCTGTATGGGAGGGGATATATAGAGGGGGACTTCCTGTATGGGAGGGGATATATAGAGGGGGACTTCCTGTATGGGAGAGGATATATAGAGGGGGACTTCCTGTATGGGAGGGGATATATAGAGGGGGACTTCCTGTATGGGAGGGGATATATAGAGGGGAACTTCCTGTATGGGAGGGGATATATAGAGGGGGACTTCCTGTATGGGAGGGGATATATAGAGGGGGACTTCCTGTATGGGAGGGGTTATATAGAGGGGGACTTCCTGTATGGGAGGGGTTATATAGAGGGGGACTTCCTGTATGGGAGGGGTTATATAGAGGGGGACTTCCTGTATGGGAGGGGTTATATAGAGGGGGACTTCCTGTATGGGAGGGGTTATATAGAGGGGGACTTCCTGTATGGGAGGGGTTATATAGAGGGGGACTTCCTGTATGGGAGGGGTTATATCGAGGGGGACTCCCTGTCTTGTTTTTAATGGTCCATTTAACTATAGGTGGTGTATAACACAGATAGCTATGTATATAGTCTGGTCTGTGTTCGTGATGTACGATAAAGGAAATCCTTCTTTTTTTTTTATTTTTATTCGTCTTAATCTAATTTTCTGAAATAATTGAATTTGGGGTTTTTACTAGCTAGAAGTCATAATCGTCAAAATTCAAAGAAAAAAATGCTTGAAATATATCACTCTGTGTGTAACACATCTATATAAAATATGTTTTGAATTGTTTGTTTTTTATGTTTTGAATTGAATTACTGAAATAAATGAATTATTTTTTTTTTATGATCTAATTTTGAGATGCACATATATGCCAAAAAAAATTGAGTGACAAAGCTTGGCCGCCACTTTTTACACACTGCTACCAGCAAGAAAGACGGCTTCACTACTTATTTTATTTAAAAAAAAGACAATGTACCTTTTTGCCAGAATTAAAACAAAAATAGCACCTTCATCACCTACACTCCATATTTTGGTGTCGTGTTCTATGACCACTCAGGTGCTCTTTATGTTGTGCTGTTTGCGCCACCAATATGTATACTACAGTTGTTTTTCATGTTTCCAATTTTTCATATGTGCTCCTTTTTTATTCTTACATTTTGGTGTTTCTTCCACATTCCTCCTTTTTCTGCAGGCCAAGGCAGTTCTGAAGTTTATAGAGGCGATATCGGAGAAGACCCTCCGCAGTACAGTGGCCCTGACAGCCGCTAGAGGTCGCGGCAAGTCGGCAGCACTAGGATTGGCGATTGCGGGGGCTGTGGCTTTTGGGTAGGATTTGTTTTTACTTTTATTCAGTTTGGTATACAGTGGAACCTCGGATTACGAGCATAATCCATTCCAGGAGAATGCTTGTAATCCAAAGCACTCGCATATCAAAGCAAGGTTCCCCATAGAAGTCAATGAAACAAAAAAAATACAAAAAACACCTGATGCTTCACCTGATACTTGTACTGTCGGCGGTGATCAGTGCGTGGGGAAGTTACAAGCACCGATCACCGCTGTATAGATTTAAAATTAATTTCTCCGCTTCTCTCTACACCTCTCCCCCCGCGCGGTATCCCGCCGTGTTTCTCTCTCCCTCCGTGCTCCTCCTCCACCCCCTGGAAATGTCAGGATGGAGAAGCGGGGTAGGAGTCGGTAAATCCGGCTCCTTACTGTTCCGAATGGACAGAGTCGGTGATCACTGACTCTTCTCTTCATTCATAAACTGAAACATTGTAAACACAAGTTACAATGTTTCAGTTATGTGAATAGACAGACCCTGTCTTCTCTCCTTTCATTTTCAGCACAGCTGATGCTGCTGAGAAAGGGACAGGGGAACATGTGTCCCTAGTTCCTTTTTCTGTCTCAAAGGGAAGATGTCAGAGGTGCGTTAAGACCCCTGATATCTCACCAAAGCCCCCCAACAGGGCTGAAAAAATAAAAAAATAAAATAAAGAATAAAAAAACAAAAAGATAAAAAAAATAATTGTAGAAAATAAAAAAATTATAGAAATAACACACTGACACGGTCCACCCCCCCCTTAAAAAAAAGAAAGCATTATAAATAAATAAAAAAATGTAAAAAATTTAAAACAAATTGTTAAAGATAAAAAAAACACTACTGACATGAGATTAAAAAAAAGTATCGGTATTCGGTATCGGCGAGTACTTGGAAAAAAGTATCGGTACTTGTACTCGGTCTTTAAAAAGTGGTATCGGGACAACCCTAATAATGACCATTGTATGTATAAAGCAATTTACAGAGCCAACATCCTATGAAACTGCATGTACATTAGTACGGAAAGGTACTAGGCCTTTCTCTCCCAGGTTGGATGTTCTTCATTCATAGGAGTAGAGTGGATTTGGAAAACGCTGCATTGTGGCCAATGGATTGAGATGATGAATAAATACAAAGTGATACTAAAGTCTTTTTTCTTTAAAAATAACCAACATGTCATACCTCCTCTGTGCAAGGGTTTTGCACTGATGGGTCCCGACCCTCTTTTTCTTGCAGTCCCTCCGCGGCGCTCCTGGCTCCTCCTTTTCTCGTGCCCCCCGACGGAGAATCGCTTTCTTTGGGTTCACTCATGTGGATGCACTCCCGTGTCGTTCTGCTGTGTCCATTGACACAGATAGCAGGACCCGGCTCCCGTGTCATTGGATTTGATTGACAGCAGTGGGAGCCAATGGCCCCCTGTGATCGGGAACAGTGATCAGCTGGTAGATGGTAGCTCCTACCCCTCACGGTTAAAATCACTCCCTAGGAAACACTTAAAGTGGTTGTAAACCCACTATTTGGACTTTTACCTACAGGTAAGCCTACAACAAGGCTTACCTGTAGGTAAGGAGAATATCTCCTAAACCTGCACGGTTTAGGAGATATTACCCCCGCAATGCGGGCGGCGCATGCGCAGGGGGGACTCCACGGCTGAAGGACCGGCATCGCCGGACCCTGCCGATTTTAAATCTCCCGCGCGCACGCGCGGGAGTGACGTCATCGCCGCTCCAGCCAATCACAGCGCTGGAGCGGCGATACCCGGAAGACACGCCGGAGCAAGATGACATCCTGCTCGGCGTGGACCAGGTAAGTGGTACACACCTCGTTCCGAGGTAAGTATTTCATAATAGGCTAGTATGCGGTGCATACTAGCCTATTATGCCTTTTGCATTGCAGGTTTGGGGGGAAAAAAAAAAAGTTTATGCGGTTTACAACCGCTTTAACCCCTTCCGCGTCCCCTACTGGTTGACCCCTTCACTGCCCTTGTCCTTTTCACAGTAATTGGTGCATTTTAATAGCACTGATCGCTGTAAAAATGACAATGGTCCCAAAAATGTGTCAAGTGTCCGCTGTCCCCACCATAAAGTCACGATAATAATCGCAGATCGCCGCCATTACTAGTAAAAAAAAAAAAACAACAATAAAAATGCCATAAAACTATCCCCTATTTTGTAGAAGCTATAACTTTTGCACAAACCAATCAATATACGCTTATTGCGATATTATGTATTTTTATTTTTTACCAAAAATATGTAGAAAAATACATATCGGCCTAAATAGAGAAAATATTTGCCTTTTTAAAAAAAAAAAAAAATTGTCGCTCTATTTTTGTTTATAGCACAAAAAATAAAAACCGCACAGGTGATCAATTACCACCAAAATAAAGCTCTATTTGTGGGGAAAAAGGGACGTCAATTTTGTTTGGGAGCCACGTCGCACGACAGCGCAATTGTCAGTTAAAGCGACGCAGTGCCGTATCACAAAAAGTGGCCTGGTCATTGGACAGCAGAGATTTCTGTAGTCTATACTAGCAGTATTTAGATATTTATGAATTAGTGTGTGACTTGACTAAAGAGATTTTATATATTTATTTATTTTTATATTTTTTACATTTTGTTAATTACTTTCAGCTCTGCAGTGATATTCTATGAAAAGTAATAAACACGGCTAGATTCCGATTCACCGGATAGGTTTTTGATTGATTGTTTTTTGTCCGTTTTTAGTTATTCCAATATTTTTGTGACCTCTCCGAGCCCCGATAATCTGCACACGCTGTTTGAGTTCATCTTCAAAGGCTTTGACTCGCTGCATTACCAGGTGAGGCTTCTTCCCTTCTCGGAGCTTTGTGTATGCCCCTATGGCTCTATTTAACCCCTTTCCCCTCAGCCCTCCTGCCACCCCTTTGCAAATAGTTATTGGGCAATCCAGACCTGAGCGGCACTTCTGTGATCACATTTGAGGGCCACTCAGCCTCTGTGATGATGCGCCCCCTAGAGGGGGTGTATAGATGACAAGCTGGGCTTATTAGCATTTATCATATGCCAGGTTAGCGGTGGCGGCTTCCTTACCTCTCTTGGTAATTTAAATAAGAAAGAATACTAATTCTATGAAAATATTTGACTTTCCTTGACATCAAAGTATGTGACCCCCTTTTATAGGAACATATGGACTATGAAATCATCCAATCCCTGAACCCGGAGTTTGAGAAAGCTGTGGTCCGAGTCAATGTGTTCAAGGAGCACCGACAGACCATACAGGTGAGCAGAACAGGGCGAGGTCCAAGTCGGCCCACTTTGGGCGGTTTAATATTTGTTTGGCCCCTGTGGTCAGTAAGTCATCTCTGTGTTTCACTTACTCTTCATGTGATTGGCTCGTTTTGAGGTGCTAGTGACCTCAAAAGGAGCCAATCAAATCACAATTGGGACTGTGCAGCAATCTGATTACCGTATTTATTGGGGTATTGCGTGCTCCGGCGTATAGCGCGCACCCCTAATGTGGACCCGGGTCCGTCTGCGGCTTCGGTGGTGTCCTCCTCGTCGGGTCCGGCGTCCGTCTGCGGCTTCGGTGGTGTCCTCCCGGTTCCTCCTGCGCTGTCTCCCCGTCGAATCGCCGCTTCCCGCGCTCAGTTTGAATGCCTGCGCCGACATATACCGACTGCAGTACACATTCGGCCAGGCTCGGCTTCGCTCGTGCTCACGCTCTGTGACGTTTATGCGTGAGCACGAGCGAAGCCGAGCCTGGCCGAATGTACACTCGGTATATGTCGGCGCAGGCATTTTAAGGGGAAAAAAGTGCGCGGTATACGCCGATAAATACAGTATTCAACCTTTTTAGTGGTTTTAAGCCCAGAAATAAAAATGTAATATGCTGTGACTTACCAGTGTTTATATGTGGTGGCTGCATTTAGAATCCTGCCAGTAATTCACTTTATGTAGCGCCCTGGGGTTTAGTCAGGGAGCTCCTCACCAGATTCCTTGTCAGGAGTAGCTACTGTAGTTAATTACTAGGGATCCATTGACTTATCCCCAAGTCTGGCCTGGTTGTACTTTCCTCTTCTACCATCAGGTGGCCTGACACTTGGAGGTATTAGATTGAGAAGGACAACTCAAGGTCATGTTCTGGGTATATGGCAGGGATATGCAATTGGCGGACCTCCAGCTGTTGCAGAACTACAAGTCCCATGAGGCATAGCAAGACTCTGACATCCACAAGCATGACACCCAGAGGCCCGAGGCATGATGAGACTTGTAGTTTTGCAACAGATGGAGGTCTGCTAATTGCATATCCCTGGTATATGGGGTATCTCAGCCAATGGGCAGGGGTTTTGTTGAATCCCTTGGCCTGCTGGGAGAGCCTAAATATTCGGGTGAGGTCAGGTGATCCGCCGCCTGGGTGGACGTGTGCCCTTTGCCCCAGGCTGCTAGACCGAAGATTGGGCCTATTCTGGGGGCGTTTGGCTGCCAGGCTGTCTGAGGGCCTATTCAGAATTAAGAGGGCAGCGCAGGGTTGGGACTGCAGCTTGCATGTCCAATTAAAAGGTTGGTTCCGCCGGCTGGAGAACCTGTTAGTGGTCGGTGGTAGAAGGGAAGCTGTCATCACAAAGCGACCAATCGCCTTTACCAGGGACCACCGTGGGCAAGTCCCGGAGCAGTATTCTTACCGAACGGGCATGGTGGAGATTTGGGAAACTTCAGCCGGTGATCAAGTCGGGGACCCAACCAGCGAGGTGAGGCTTGTAGAGCAGCCTTGTGTGTCAAGCCAGGGGCCGAGCCGGTCAGCAGGGGTGAAGCTTGAAGGTATCCAAAGTGCCAAGCTAGGGACCCTGCAGGGAAGCGTGGGGGACGCTTGAAGGAGATACCATCGCAAACCTTGGAGGAGCCCAAGGCATTCAGAGTTGGTAAATCAGAGGGTCTAGTGAGAGACAAGGGGCTGAAGAACTACAAGGAGAAGTTGTACAGCTGAGAGAACTGTTACTTTGAGTTAGGAACTGTTTAAGTACTGTTACCATAGGAGACCGCAAACCTGAACGTGCAGAAGTGGCGCCGCCTTTTCCCTGTACAGCTGGTCTGTTATTGATGCTAATGTTGATCAACTCTTGTTCCCGTCTTAGTACATCCATCCGGCAGACGCCGTAAAGTTGGGTCAGGCGGAACTGGTGGTGATCGATGAAGCAGCTGCTATCCCTCTGCCTCTAGTAAAGAGTCTTATGGGGCCCTACCTGGTCTTCATGGCATCTACAATCAATGGGTGAGTTCCTTAGGAAGAGGGACTGGAGATGTAACACATGGAAGTGTGGGTTATGGTAGAAGAATTATTTATTTATTTTTTATAATTTTTCTAGATATGAAGGCACTGGCCGCTCCCTTTCACTCAAATTGATTCAGCAGCTGCGCCAGCAGAGTGCAGAAAGTCAGATCTCCAACACCGCAGAGAACAAAAACTCCAGCACCCAGCTCCTGTCCTCAGGTAGAGTACTGTGTGTAATACATTGATGGGATCCTGACAAATCGCTAAATATACTTTTGAAACTCACATATAGTATCTGACAAAAGATTTTACTTCTGTTCAGCCAGTCCTGGGATTTACACAGCCCTGACGTCTGGCACAGGCTGCTGACCCGACTGTTCTCTACTACAGTTATGCAGCATGGCTGGGTCACCTCTCCCAACCCTCAGCTAGTGGTTGGACATGTAGGAGAGCAGAAGCCCGAAGAGGGGGTCTCTCTCTCTCTCTCTCTCTCTCTCTCTCTCTCTCTCTCTCTCTCTCTCTCTCTCTCTCTCTCTCTCTCTCTCTCTCTCTCTCTCTCTCTCTCTCTCTCTCTCTCTCTCTCTCTCTCTCTCTCTCTCTCTCTCTCTCTCTCTCTCTCTCTCTCTCTCTCTTTCACACTGACATGTTTTTCAGCCGGTATAGTGCTAAAAATAGCGTCTTAATACCGCCTGAAAAAATCCTGCCCTGCAGTCTTCAGTGTGAAAGCCCGAGCCGTACCAGGCCGCATGCCCTCGACATGGGGGGGTGGGTGCTCTGGGGCAGGGGGGGGCGCCCTGCGGCCCCCCCACCCCAAAGCACCTTGTCCCCATGTTAAGGACAGGGCCTCTTCCTGACAACCCTGGCCGTTGGTTGTCGGGGTCTGCGGGCGGGGGACATATTGGAATCTGGGAGCCCCCATTAATAAGGGGGCCCCCAGATACCGGCCCCCCACCCTAGGTGAATGAATATGGGGTACATCGTACCCCTACCTATTCACCTGGAGGCAAAGTGTCAATAAAAATAAACACACAACACAGGGTTTTAAAATAATTTATTAGTCAGCTCCGGGGGGGGGTCTTCTCCACTCTCCGGGGGGGGGGGGGGGTCTTCTCCACTCTCCGGGGGGGGTCTTCTTCCATCTTCTTCGTTCTCCGCTGTCGTCTCGGCGATTCCCGGTTTTTCTACCACTCACTCTCTGGTGCCTTCTTTGGGCTGGCCACTGCTATCTTCTTTTTAGCTCACCTTACTAGCGGCGGCGCAAGCCCGCTCTTTGCCGTCTTCCTCCTTCTTCTTTTCTTCAGATGTTGACACGTCGCTTCCTCCCGCTGTAATGCTGGGTGTCCGGTGCGTGATGATTTATATAGGCCTCTTATGACGTCGCAGTCCCATCATGCTCCGGTCCCGTCGCTTCTATGATGGCTTTTTCCCCATCGAGGCGAGCTGGCTCCCACGACGGGGCTCATAGGTGGTCAATCTCGCCGAGAAAGGGAGCGAGATTGACACAATATCGCAGTCACTTACAGCAAGATGCATTGATGATGATTTTTTATTTTTTACTTATAGCAGCCGGTTTAGCGTTCATCTTTTTGCAAACCATTTCTGAAATTAATTTTAGGATTTTCTATTCTTGCATCTGAGAATCAAACTGTCTTCATGTTGATTTATGTTCATTTTTTGTCCCTCCCCCTCCTTCCAGCTCGTACCCTCCATGAAGTATCTTTGCAGGAATCTATACGTTACGCTCCGGGAGACGCCGTGGAGAAATGGCTGAATGAACTGCTGTGTTTAGATTGCCTGAACATCAGCAGGATGATAAGTGGGTGTCCCCTGCCCGAGACCTGTTCTCTGTATCCTTTCCTTGTACCTTACTGACTAGTCCTATGGTAGTACTGTGCCCATTTCTGTATGTGCCCTGTGAGATCTGACGGGCATCAACATGTTCACAATTATTCAGTAGGACACCAGAAAAAGCAGCAATGATTATCAAATTGAAGGCACTCAAAGCTATGAATCCAGTTCAGATCACTGAAGTTTAACCACTTGCTTACTGGGCACATAAACCCCCTTCGTTCCCAGGCGAAATTTCAGCTTCCGGCACTGCGTCGCTTTAACTGACATTTGCGCGGTCGTGCGACGTGGCTCCCAAACAAAATTGACGTCCTTTTTTCCCCACAAATAGAGCTTTCTTTTGGTGGTATTTGATCACCTCTGCGGTTTTTATTTTTTGTGCTATAAACAAAAAAAGAGCGACAATTTAAAAAAAATATATATATTTTTTACTTGTTGCTATAATAAATATCCCAATTTTTTTTTTAAAAAACTACTTTTTTTCTCAGTTAAGGCCGATACGTATTTTTCGACGTATTTTTGTAAAAAAAAAAAAAAAAAATCGCAATAAGCGACTGGTTTGCGCAAAAGTTATAGCGCCTACAAAATGGGGAACAGAATTATGATTTTTTTTTTTTTTTACTAGTAATGGCGGCGATCTGCGATTTTTATTGGGACTGCGATATTGCGGCGGACGTATCGGACACTTTTGACACAAATTTGGGACCATTCAAATTTATACAGCGATCAGTGCTATAAAAATGCACTAATTACTGTATAAATGTGACTGGCAGGGAAGGGGTTAACACTAGGGGGTGAGGAAGGGGTTAAATGTGTATCCTAGGTGTGTTCCAACTGTGTGGGGGGAGGAGGGGTGACTGGGGGAGGTGACCGTTGCTGTGTCCCTATGTACAAGGGACACAGCATCGGTCTCCTCTCCTCTGACGGCACGTGGAGCTCTGTGTTTACACACAGAGCTCCACGTCCCTGCTGTGTTACCGACGATCGCGTGTACCCGGCGGACATCGCGGCCGCCAGGTACAAGCATCGGCTCTTCAGCGATGCGCCGGGACAGTGTTTACCCGCTGCGCGCCCCCCAGAGGCACGCGTGGGTAATGCACTTTAAAAGACGTCCACTTGGCACTTGAGAGCCGCGCTGTTGACTTCTTTTGTCAATAGCGCGGGTCTCAAGTGGTTAAAGGATAAGTTCACCTTTCAAAAAAATAAAATAAATGCACATTTTACAACAAGATACCAATTGATATCTCGTCATATCAACACGATTCTGAACCATAGTGGTCTCAACTGAATGTCGCCTATGATGTAATATTCCTACCCATACTCATCAAAGATGGATGGAGAGGGCAGTTGGTGGTGACTCCACCCCCTCTCTATTTTTGGTTCTATGCCCCCCCCCCCCCCCCCCACAATTTTTTTTTTTGTTCCCCTCGTAGCTTGGCGTGTGAATAGCAGAGTTGGGAGGGACCTGGGATGGCCACCTAATATATCCATGGTTTTTAACACTAAGGGCAAGATTCTCGTACATCCGCGTAAAATTGTGCGGGCGTAACGTATCTGATTTACGTTGCGCCTCCGCAACTTACACGGGCAAGTGCTGTATTCTCAAAGCATTTGCTCCGTAAGTTGCGGCGGCCGTAGCGTAAATCGGCCGGCGTAAGCCCGCCTAATTCAAATTTGGATCAGGGGGGCGTGTTTTATGTAAATTTACTGTGACCCGACGTGATTGACGTTTTTCCCCGAACGGCGCATGCACCGTCCGTGGAATTTCCCAGCGTGCATTGCTCCAAAGTACGCCGCAAGGACTTCATTGGTTTCGACGTGAACGTAAATGACGTCCAGCCCCATTCACGGACGACTTGCGCAAACAACGTAACTTTTTCAAATTTCGACGCGGGAACGACGGCCATTTTCAGGGCAAAAAAGTGCGCGTATACGCCGATAAATACGGTATATATATATATATATATATATATATATATATATATATATATATATATATATATATATATATATATATATATATATATATATATATATATATATATATATATATATATATTTATATTTATTTATTTATTATTTTTTTTTAAATGTGTGTCTTTTTTTACATTTATTTAGCAAAACATATAAACCCAGCAGTGTTTAAATACCACAAAAAGAAAGTTCCGTCTGTATAAAAGATGATCTAATTTGAGTACAGTGTAGCAATTGTCATTCAAAATGTTACGCTGAAAATGATCCTGGGCATGAAGGGGGTAAAGTGCCCGATATTAAAGCGGTAAAGAAGCAGGTATTACAATTCTGTTGTCCAGAAGACCTTTTCTAATCAGTAGTTGCCCAAGATATACTTAACATTGTGTAACAGATACTATGTGAACCGGGACACTCTGTTCTGCTACCACAAGGCATCGGAATCTTTCCTGCAGAGGTTAATGGCTCTTTATGTTGCTTCTCATTACAAGGTATGGACTTCTAACTCTTTCATATAAAACGGATTCAACTGTCATGATAAATAAGGTGATGTAAGTCAAGGAATGGGACTATAGCTGTGTCTAATGATTGCGATCATTACAGAATTCACCCAACGATCTTCAGTTGCTCTCCGACGCCCCGGCACATCACCTCTTCTGCCTCCTCCCACCAGTACCTCCTACCCAGAATGCCCTACCAGAGGTCCTGGCTGTTCTTCAGGTGACCACTAAGCATTGTGTAGAATTGATGCAAAGTTTATCGCAATAGGGTGGATGTTGGTTTTTGTGTACTGGGGGGGAAGTTTTATGTTGCCCATAGAAATGCTGTTCTTGGAAGGTGGAGTCTATGGGCGACTCGGACATTTCTCTCCCGTGTCTTCTCCAATAACAAGCTGCTCTGTGCCATTCCTGTAGGTCTGTCTGGAGGGGGAAATTTCACGTCAATCGGTCATGAGCAGTCTTTCTCGGGGGAAGAAAGCTTCTGGGGATCTCATCCCCTGGACAGTGTCGGAGCAGGTATGTACCCCTCCCTGCTGTTTTATATGTATACACGGAGGTAAGCCACCTGGCCTTCAGGAGAAAGATCAAGACCCATCTCTTCTGAGGGCCCAGGGAATGGATACCAAGCGCCCAGAGGCGATTCCGTTGGCATGTATTGCGCTATATAAGTTTCTCACTCACTCACAAGGTAGGTGAAAAAAGACACAAGACCATCAAGTTCAACCTATGTGTGTGATTATATATCAGTATTTCATTGTATATCCCTGTATGTTGTGGTCGTTCAAGGGACTTATCTAATAGTTTCTTGAAACAATCGATGCCCCCCCCCCGCTGAGACCACCGCCTGTGGAAGGGAATTCCACATCCTTTCCGCTCTTACAGTAAAGAACCCTCTACGTCAGGGATCCTCAAACTACGGCCCTCCAGCTGTTGTAGAACTACACATGCCATGAGGCATTGTAACACACTGACATTCACAGACATGACTAGGCATGATGGGAATTGTAGTTCCTGAACAACTGGAGGGCCGTAGTATGAAGACCCCTGCTCTACGTAGTTTAAGGTTAAACTTCTTTTCTTTTAATGAGTGGCCACCTGTCTTATTAAACTCCCTTCCGCAAAAGTTTTGTCCCTATTGTGGGGTCACCAGTACGGTATTTGTACATTGAAATCATATCCCCCTCTCAAGCGTCTCTTCTCCAGAGAGAACAAGTTCAGTGCTCGTAATCTTTCCTCATAACTAATGTCCTCCAGACCCTTTATTAGGTTTGTTGCCCTTCTTTGTACTCGTGCCATTGGCTCCTGCTGCTGTTAATTAAATCAGTGGCGTGCCGGGGCCGAGTGATACCCTTGGCGACTATGGCCGCTGACTGTATCACATGGGAGCGCGCCCGCAAGCTATCCCCCTTGGTAGAGTGCTTCCCAGAGGGGGGGGATTATCTCTTGCGGGGAGGAGCCAAGACAGCCGCCGAGGAACCCCAGAAGAGGAGGAGCGGGGCCACTCTGTGCAAAACGAACTGCACAGTGGAGGTAAGTATGACATGTTTGTTTAAAAAAAAATAATAATAATTAAACCTTTACAACCCCTTTAAGTAGTTTTGGGTCACAGACTTGGAACAAGCATAGTGGTTTAGAAGCAACACCGGGCAGCTTTGAAACCAAGGATTTAGTATGGTGGAATCTAACATTCTAATAAGGAGAGGTCAGCTTGGCCTCCAGCAGCATCCATCAACTTCCCCATTAGCTTTAAAGCCAGGGTTACAACCCCTGTAGACCAGAGCACTGTTGGGGTCATCACAAGAGGACGGTACATGAAGCGATCTGCATGATGATGCAGCCTGTCAAATAATGTCCACTCCCCTTGAATGACCTTGCCTCCAGTTGCTGTCAGCCCAACCTACACGCCTGGTCATACTAGATCTATCAACTATCATACTAGATCTATCAACGGGGCCGGATTTGCCCTCCGTGCCGCCCCAAGGCCAGGTTCCGCAATGCACCCCCCTCCCCGCCAACCGAACCACCCCCCCCCCCCCCCAAATCAACGGAGAATGGCAACCGGATGGCAGGGTCGGCACAGTTAGTTCTAATAGTTTTTATTTTGTAGCTTGTCATTTACTTTTTTATTTCTGTATAATTTTCTTATTATTTTTAATATTGTTTTTCTTATTCTTTACTTTTTAATTTTTTATTTTAATAATTTAATTATTTTTTTATCAATTTTTTTTTTTCACTTGGCAATAAAGTTATCACACAGGAGAAAACAATTCCCTGTGTGATAGCAATTGGAGGTGACAGGTTCTCTTTATTGACCCTGTCACCTCCAAAACAGGAGTCCTAGCACTGTGCTAGAACTCCTGTCACAGCTCACCCCTCTCATTGTGTACATCGGTGGCAGGGACAGTCACAGGAGACAGACTCGGCAGCCTGGGGGAGGACGGAGTCCCGAAGACAAAGCCAGTAGAGAGAGGTATGTGGGGGGGGGAGGGGGACGGCAGCACACATCGCCGCAATCACTTAAGGAGCGAGCGGATTCCAGAAAGCAACTTGCCGCCCTTAACTGGCCGTCGGGGGACTCCATGCCGCTGCCGCCCCTTGGCACCCTGCCGCCCCGAGGCCTGGCCTCGGTGGCCTTGTGAGAAATCCGGGCCTGTCTATCAACTATCATACTAGATACTATCAACTATCATACTAGATACTATCAACTTCCAAGGAATGTGAGGGCTCTTGGGAGTCTTAATATAGCCGGATATGTCTGCATCAAAACTTCTTTTAAATGATATATAAAAAGGAGGACACAAAGTAAGGGTTGGTGGTCTTTTAGGTTGTATGCCTGATGTAGGGCTTTATCTATGTATGATATTTTGTTGTTAATACTTTTTTATTCCAAAATTTTTCAGTTTCAAGACCCAGATTTTAGCAGTTTATCTGGAGGAAGAGTTGTAAGGATTGCTGTTCATCCAGACTACCAAGGGGTAATACATTTATGTTGCTGGTATCCTTTTCAGAATGTCTGTTGGTTAACCGCTTCAGCCCCGGAAGATTTTACCCCCCTTCCTGACCAGAGAACTTTTTACAATTTGTCACTGCGTCGCTTTAACTGACCATTGCGGGGTCGTGCGACGCTGTACCCAAATTTCGCGTCCCTTTTCCCACAAATAGAGCTTTCTTTTGGTGGTATTTGATCATCTCTGCATATTTTATTTTTTATTTTTTTGCGCTATAAACAAAAGAACAGCAACAATTTTGAAAAAAAAAAAACACTCTTTTACTTTTTGCTATAATATCCCATTCTTTTTTAACAATTTTTTTTTCCCCCTAGTTTAGGGCGATATGTATTTTTAAAAATCGCAATAAGTGTTTGGTTTGCGCAAGTTATAGCATCTACAAATAGGGGATAGAATTATGGCTTTTTTTTTTTTTTTTTTTTTACTAGTAATGGTGGAGATCTGCGATTTTTATCGTGACTGCGACATTATGGCGGACACATTGGACATTTTTGGGACTATTGACAATTTTTTACAGCGATCAGTGCTATAAAAATTTTGCACAGGGGCACAGTCCTGCTGGAACAGAAAAGGACCCCCCCCCCCAAAGTAAATGTTTAAATAGTCTGTCTGCTGTAGTAACCCTTTAATCTGCATTCACACCTTGGCATACCTAATTGCAGCGTTTTGTCCCGCGAATTGCGGCGTTTTGTACCGCGATTTGCGGCGACAAAACGCCGCGATTGTGAAATGCAGCTTACCCCCAGGTCCACATCTCCTATGCCGAAAGCCGCCTGAAAAAAAGGTCCGGGACTTGTTTTCAGGCAGGCGTCCGGCGTGGAGATGTGAACCATCTCTATAGAGGGCAATGTAAAATCATCCCTCCAGCGTCTTAGGGGCTGCTGCGGCGTCGCGCTTCAGACGTATAAACGCCTAGGTGTGAACAGAGCCTTACTAGAAACACCTAAATTCAATCACTTTGAGGAGTGTCCACATACTTTTGACCATAATGTGGGTGTGATAATTGTCTGTCAACAAACTTCTGGACATCTAGCTGATGACCCAACAAATAGCTGGCAAAGCGGAATGGTTCAGAGGTGTGTGATTTGCAGCACCCAGAGAAGAGCGTTCCTTACATCATCATCTCTAATTGTTGTTCTGAGCGATTTCTGACACTGTGATCACCTTCTTATAGATGGGTTATGGAAGCAAAGCATTGCAGTTGCTGCAGATGTATTATGAGGGACAGTTCACCTGCCTGGAAGAAAATGTCACAAACAAGCCCCAAGAGATCACTCCAATAAGCGGTGAGGTGAGAATCTCTTGTTAGGATTTTCGGTCAGCGGTGGTATTTGAGTAATTTTTGTGATGTCCTGTGTCATATTATGTCATTTGCTTCCCCCTTGTAGGCGGTCAGCCTTTTAGAGGAGATGGTAACACCTCGGAAGAACCTGCCGCCCCTCCTGCTCCGGCTCAGTGAGAGACCAGCGGAGAAGTTGGATTATTTAGGGGTGTCCTATGGATTAACACCAAAACTGCTGAAGTAAGTAACCTACTCAGAGACCTTGTCACCAAAGCATTGCAACAGTGTGATTTGTAAATCCCCCAAACTTACTTATACCTGCCTGTCCAATGGTCCCCTGTAGGGTTGTCCCGATACCACTTTTTTAGGACCGAGTACAAGTACCGATACTTTTTTTCATGTACTCGCCGATTACCGATACTTTTTTTAAATGTGTCCCCCCCCAAATGCAGCCTTGTCCCCCCCAAATGCAGCCTTGTCCCCAAAGAGAAAGCCAGTACAAGTACTCGCGCAAATGCTCAGTATCTGTATCGGGACAACCCTAGTCCCCTGTCCCTTTTTCCTCCCTTAAAGGGGTTGTAAAGCTTCCCGTTTTTTCACCTTAATGCATCCTATGCATTCCGGTGAAAAAACATCCGATGCTTACAGGCCCCCCCCCCAACACACCACTTACCTGAGCCCTCGAAAGTCCCGCATTGAGGACGCGCTAGCTTCTCGGCTCTTCATTGGATAGATTGATGCCAGTGCGGCCATTGGCTCGGGCTGCTGTCGATAAACTCCAATGACGTAAGGCCCGGGGGCAGGTCCGAGTCCTGTAGCTGGTGGCTGTGGACGCAGAATACAGGACTCGGGAGCGCGCCCGCAAGGTAATCCCCTTGGGAGAGCGCTTCTCGGAGGGGGATATCAGAAGCAGGGAGGAGCCGAAACAGCCACAGAGGGACCCCAGAAGATGAGGATCGGGGCCACTCTATGTAAAACGAACTGCACAGTGGAGGCAAGTATGACATGTTTGTTATTTAAAAAAAGAAAAAAAAAAAAGTGAATGTTTAGTATCACTTTAAGCCTGGTGCAAAATACCTCGTGATCCCAGGTACGAGGGAGTATGTGGCCTTCTCTCATGATGCAGTGCTCATATTTAATCACCACTGATGGAGGGGGAGATTTTACCACTTCTAAGCGTTCATTTTGAGTGTTTAGGTAGAAGCTGCAACAAAGGAAGGAGCAGTGGGGGATCACTGAAGAAATGAGTATGGTGACAGAACCCACCAGGACAGGGGCTTTTGGAGGGGATTACAGGGTAGCCTCTTGCCTACAGACCATGGGCCCTGTTTTTTTAAGGGGGCTCTATTCTTGGGGGGGGGGGGGGGGGCATTGGAGACCCTTGGAATGGTCTTGGTTAGGGGCCATGTCTCCTCGAAACACACAGACTCTGGGAAGCTAGGTCCTGGATACAGATTTGTGGCCTTTGCGCCCAGAAACTGTGAGACTCAGAGCAGATGTTAATATAATCGTCTTAAAACAACCTGATGCTTGGGTCTCTTGCTATAATCTATTTACTAAGGTGTCTTTCTCCCATGGTATTGTTTCCACATTGTGTGACTCCTAGGTGTGAATTCCCTTTGTTATTTGAGTCACCTATTTTATCTGTCTGCTAATTCTTTAGAGATTTGGACAGCCCTAGGTCTTACTGGGGAAATGGTGCCAAATGGTCTGGGTGGGCACTGAGTGACTTAGGCATGTCTAGGTGACTAGTTGGCTTACTGTTTAATTAGATTACTGTTTATGTTGGCTGTTTTTTTAGCTATGTTAATTATCTTACTGTTTGCATAAAGTGATCAAGCTCTTTTCTGATTTGAGTTCCAGTTTGCACCTAAGCTAGTATCATCTAGATCAGGGATCCTCAAACTACGACCCTCCAGATGTTGCGAAACTACACATCCCATGAGAAATTGTAAAACTCTGACATCCACAGACATGACAAGGCATGATGGGAATTGTAGTTCCTGAACAACTGGAGGGCCATAGTTTGAAGACCCATGATCTAGATCTTGGGTGCAATATTCCGCTATAAATACCGAGTTCCTGAGTGGAGGAAGCTATATCCTGACAGAGGCACCCAAGCTGGATAGTCCGTCGCAAATATCAATGGTCGGGGGGAAGGAAAAGTGACTGTCTTTGAAGGCTGAGTTTATTATATGAGTAAAATGGCTTATGCAGACAAGGGGCCCCAGTATATTACAATGCACTATTCCCCCTTTGCAAAAATGTTTTTATTGTGATTGGCACACCTGTAGGCCTCTGCTGGTTGCCCCAAAGCATATACTCCCTTAGGCTGGATTCACACCTATGGCAGTTTTAGTGCTTTTTGCATTTTGCAGATTTCCACTACAGAACGTGTTTCATAGGAAACCATGTTAAATGGACTGCAGTGCAAATCTGCAAAATGCAAAAAGCGCTAAAACTGCATAGGTGTGAATCCAGCCTTAGAGCATGGTTGCTCCATTCTCAGCACCATGGCAGCCTGCTTCTCTTTTTGGAAAGAGCCACATGTGCAGTGCATTCTCTTTCCTTATGCCAGCAATACTAAGCCACAGGAACCTCCAAACTCTGCTTTGCCCCAGAAGAAATTGAGGGCAAGCAAAGTTTGAACAACATGGGATTTTGTGAGTGCATTTTGCACTTTGCTGGAAAACGGTGAAGTGCAGGAATGTTCCACCGAACAGAACTTGATCAATGTTGGCGGTCTGTTAAGACTCCATAAATGGTCTATGGTTTTTAATTGGATATTGCCTATTACTTATTGACCATTTCGGCTGGCCATTCGATTCCGTGTCTAATTTATGTTTTTTTCTCTTAGGTTCTGGAAGCGAGCTGGGTTTGTTCCTGTATACCTGCGTCAGACTCCAGTGAGTTGTTTTATTGTTTTCAATGATTGAATCCAAAACTCATTTTACCCCCCATCCTATATCTTCCTATGGGTTGTCACGGGCAGTCTTGCTCACAATAGGAAGGTATCAGAGGAGGCATGGCAGTTATTGCCCAGGAAGCCGCATGGTGGATTGTTCATTGGTTGGGGGATCGCTGGGGGCATTCTATGTACACTGAGCTGCAAGCAGACCTCTGTATATTCCTGCTGTACAGACCTACCCCCTGCTTACAGTGTAAACCCTCCTGTTCATCGAAATCTAGTTTATCAATGCTTTCAATCCTGTTATTTTAGCTGCTTGTTTGTCATCATTTGTGACCTGTTTGGAATCTAAAATAGATTTTCTGTTGATTCACAATACAGTTTTTGCTGGAAATCTGTAAATTGGCCTTCTGGGGGCAATTGTTTGGGGTCCCAAAGGTACTTCACTGAATGGTCTCCAGTGCCGGCTAGGACTAAACAGCGTTTCCGTATCATACTGTGCAAACTACATGAAGGTTCTTTGAATAAAACACTTGTGGTCATTTGTAATACCATGCCCAGGGTTTTTTTTTCAGTGGGAATGTGGGGGAAAGCCGTTCCGGCACCTTCAGCATTGGTTGTATGTAATAGGAAGAGGTGCTGAAGTGTTTAGATGTTCTGTTGATGTTATCTGCTGGGGGATCTATTGTTTCCAGCCACAGGAGAGTCTATCAATGCTGGCTGCTCTGTGATCTATTGTTGCTGGTGGACAAATTCTCTCGGGGGTGATCTCTTGTTGCTGGGTTGTTGTTTTGTTGTGGCAGGCCCATTGTTGCTGGCGGACAAATCTTTTTTTTGGGGGGGGGGGGGTGGATCTATTGTTGGTGGGGAAAGGGGGGGATTGTTGTGGATCTGTTTTACTGATTTTCTTTTTATTAACCACTTAAGCCCCGGACCATTTTGTTGCTAAATGCCCAGGCCAGGTTTTGCGATTCGGCACTGCGTCGCTTTAACAGACAATTGCGCAGTTGTGCGACGTGGCTCCCAAACAAAATTGGCGTCCTTTTTTTCCCCCACAAATAGAGCTTTCTTTTGGTGGTATTTGATCACCTCTGCGGTTTTTATTTGTTGCGCTATAAACAAAAAAAGAGCGACAATTTTGAAAAAAATTCAATATTTTTTACTTTTTGCTATAATAAATATCCCCCAAAAACATATATAACATTTTTTTCCCTCAGTTTAGGCCGATACGTATTCTTCCTATTTTTGGTAAAAAAAATCGCAATAAGCGGTTTTTGATTTGGTTTGCGCAAAATTTATAGCGTTTACAAAATAGGGGATAGTTTTATTGCATTTTTATTAATTATTTTTTTTTTACTACTAATGGCGGCGATCAGCGATTTTTTTTTTTCGTGACTGCGACATTATGGCGGACACTTCGGACAATTTTGACACATTTTTGGGACCATTGTCATTTTCATAGCAAAAAATGCATTTAAATTGCATTGTTTATTGTGAAAATGACAGTTGCAGTTTGGGAGTTAACCACAGGGGGCGCTGTAGGATTTAGTGTTCACCTAGTGTGTGTTTACAACTGTAGGGGGGTGTGGCTGTAGGACTGACGTCATCGATTGAGTCTCCCCTATAAAGGGGATGACACAATCGATGCGCCGCCACAGTGAAGCACGGGGAAGCCGTGTTTACATACGGCTCTCCCCGTTCTTCAGCTCCGGGGAGCGATCGCGATCGAATAGCCGCGCCCTCATCCCGGATCGCTCCCTGAGGCTTACCGACCGCCGCATGTACCGGGGGGGGGGGGGTCCCGATCGGACCCGCGGAAAGGCGGGGACGTACATGTATGCCCATATGCCTGTACGTGCCATTCTGTGGACGTACATATACATGCGGCGGGCGTTAACCAGTTAACAAATTCAATGCAAATTACTTGGCACCACAAAATGATACTTGATTCTGTATTCGCTAAAAGGAGCGATACTGGGTGGTGGGTAGAGGGTGGGACAAGGAGCGGTGCTCGGAGGTGGGTAGGGGGCGGAGACTCAGGGTTGACTCAGAAGAAGGGAGTGCCTACACCTATTCCCTGAGAAATAAGCCCTGATCATACCTAATGTGAATTGTTGATGTAAGAATTCAGGGTGTGAGGAGTCTGTTGGTTCTGTGCCATTTCTCAGCCTGGTATAGTTGGTGCCATTGGTGATGACGCCTCTTCACCAGATGTGTTTGATACAAATAAACAAGTATCTGCTACCTAATCTCATGCTGTCTTTCCTCAGAATGACCTCACGGGGGAGCACTCCTGCATTATGCTGAAGAGTCTTCAGGAAGATGAAGAATCTCAACAGGAGCCTTGGCTGACCGCATTTTGGAAAGGTATGAATGTGTAAAAACCAGCTCTACCCAGCCCCCCACTTAAACACCTGTGGTCTCGCTTGACCCATCAATGTCCCGTCTGCAGCAGCTTTTCTCCCCTCTTCCATTGTTCACAGGAGGCTTTGATGGCAGCCGCTGTCAATCAAATCTGGTAGGGAGGGAGTGAGTGGGAGGCGGGGCCAAGCGGCATTGTGTGGGGCGTTTTGAGAAGAGGAGGAGCAGACAGTGCCAGCGGGGGAACGCAGAAGAGTTAAGGGGTCGCTCTGTGCAATAGCATTGCACGAAGCAGGCAAGTATAACAAATTAAATATAAAAGTCCTTTTATAAATGTACCCTCTTGGGTATAAGAAACCATAATCGGTTATAAAAGTAAAATTGTATTCAAAATATCAGTGTTTTAAAGGGGGTTTGTTTTACATATTCTCAAAACAGCTGTCCAGGGTGATGTTATCCTGGCCTTGGGATCCGATTTTTTTTTTTTTTTTTTTTTTTTAATCCAACGTTTGTTTTTTTTTTGTATACTGTTTCAGTATTCGATAACAGGATCTGAGGCCCTGATGAAGCAGGTCAGCCCACGAAATGCGTTGGCTTAAAAAAATCGGATCTCAAGGGCAGGATAACATCACCCTGGACAACTTCTTTTGAGAATATTTTTTTTAAAAACAAACCCCTTTTTAAAACTGTGATAGAAAATGTTTACCTTTTTATAACTGATTAGCATTTATTATACACAAGGGGGTACATTTAACCACTTAAGACCCGGACCAAAATGCAGCTAAAGGACCCGGCCAGGTTTTGCGATTCGGCACTGCGTCGCTTTAACAGACAATTGCGCGGTCGTGCAAATTGGCTCCCAAACAAAATTGGCGTCCTTTTTTCCCCACAAATAGAGCTTTCTTTTGGTGGTATTTGATCACCTCTGCGGTTTTTATTTTTTGCGCTATAAACAAAAATAGAGCGACAATTTTGAAAAAAAATCAATATTTTTTTACTTTTTGCTATAATAAATATCCCCCAAAAATATATAAAAAAACATTATTTTTTTCCTCCAGTTTAGGCCGATACGTATTCTTCTACCTATTTTTGGTAAAAAAAATCACAATAAGCGTTTATCGGTTGGTTTGCACAAAATGTATAGCGTTTACAAAATAGGGGATAGTTTTATTGCATTTTTATTAATTTACTATTTTTTACTACTAATGGCGGCGATCAGCGATTTCTTTCGTGACTGCGACATTATGGCGGACACTTCGGACAATTTTGACACATTTTTGGGACCATTGTCATTTTCACAGCAAAACATGCATTTAAAATGCATTGTTAACTGTGAAAATGACAGTTGCAGTTTGGGAGTTAACCACAAGGGGGCGCTGAAGGGGTTATGTCTGACCTAACATGTGTTTACAATTGTAGGGGGGGGGTGTGGCTGTAGGTGTGATGTCATCGATTGTGTCCCCCTATAAAAGGGATCACACGATCGATGACGCCGCCACAGTGAAGCACAGGAAAGCCGTGTTTACACACAGCTCTCCCCGTTCTTCAGCTCCGGGGACCGATCGCGGGACTCCGGGGGCGATCGTGTCCGCTGGTCTCGCGGTCACGGTGCTTCGGACGTGCCATTCTGCTGATGTATATCGGCATGAAGGGGTCCTTAGGTGGTTAAAGTCGCAAACAATTTTTTACTTTTTTTAGATTTGCTTTCCAAGGGATGGTACCTCGAGTGAGTGAGTAACTTGTATAGCGCTACAAATGCGAACTTAATCGCCTCAAGGCGCTTGGTATCCATTTCCTTCCTTATCCTTCAGAAGAGGTGGGTCTTTTTTCCTGAAGGCCCGATGATTTTCTTGCATCCGAATGTCTGGAGGTAGCACGTTCCACAGCCGTGGTCCTTGGACTGCGAATCTTCGTTCTCCTTTAGACTTGTAGCGGTACTTGGGGATTTGAAGTAGATTTTGGTTAGTTGATCGAAGAACGCGATTGGGGTTGTGGTATTTTATTTTCTCGCATAACTATTGGGGGGCGATTCCTTGTGTACATTTGTGAGTGAGGCAGAGGGCCTTGAATGTGACCCGATCCCTTACGCCAGCCAATGAAGGGTCTTCAGTGACAAGGTGATTGATTCCCTGGGGTTTCCCCCCGTTATCAGTCTGGCTGCCGTGTTCTGGACGACTTGAAGCCGAGAAATCTGGTTTTTGGGTAGTCCTGGGTAGAGGGAGTTTGCATAGGCGAGCCTGGAGTTGATAATTGTTTCAACTATTACTGCTGTGTCCTCTTCTGGGATGAAGGGGATGAGTTTACGCAGCAAGCGGAGAAGATAATGAGATCCGCTGACTACTGATCCTATTTGTGCGTCCATAGTCATGTCATAGTCAAAGGTGACTCCTAGACTTTTGACTTTGGTGCTGGGGGTGATGGTTTGTCCCAGAATGGGGGGTGGCGTCCATGTCGTCCTAGAGTTTGTCTTTTGGTTTGCGTGAAGCAGAAGAAGTTCTCTTTTGGATCCATTAAGTTTGAGGTGGCTCTCTCCGTCATCCAATTGTCTATCAATGTGAGGCATTGTTCCAGTCCGTGATATTGGTCTTTTTGTTGCTGATGCGAAAGTAAAGTTGAGTGTCGTCGGTGTAGGAATGGTAGAGCAGGTCCTGTTAACTGATGATTTTGAGGAGTGGGCGGAAGTAGATGTTGAAGAGTGTGTGCGACAGGGTTGATCCTTGAGGGACTGCGCATGAAATGGTACGTGCTTCAGAGGTGAAGGCTCCTAGTTTCACTGTCTGGGATCGATTCCTAAGGAAGGATACGAACCAGGGTAGATCCGAGTCTGCGACTTTGGCTACTTCTGTGAGGCGAGTTAGCAACATTTTGTGGTCTACTGTGTCAAAAGCCACTCTCAGGTCCAGCAGCACCAGTAGACATGATTCTCCATCATCTCCTGCTGCTTCTAGGGCGTCATCCCATATTTTGAGAAGCGCCGTTTCCGTCCCGTGACCTGGGCGGTAACCCGATTTGTAGTGGGTCCAGTAGTTTGTTGGTGTCCAAATGGCGTTGTAGATGTTCTACTACTGCTTTCTCAATGGTCTTGGAAAAGACGTTAAGGCTGGTTACAGGTTGACGATGGTTTGGGTATTTGAGGTCTAGGTTGGGTTTCTTTTTTTTTTTTTTTTACAACATTTTTATTGAAAAATTTTCATAGATTTGTATACATAATACTATAAAACATACAGCAAAAGGTATGAGTACATAGTTCCAACAAAAGGGAAGGCATAAGGTTCAATATTCAGGAAAGAATGAGCCCAAAGATACTGCCTTTGGTATCTTTGGGCTCATTCACGCCAATAAAAAAAAAAGGGGGGGGGGGGGTCACATAAGGAACCTAGAAGTGGCAGGGAATCGTGAATCAAGGAGGACATAGTGCAGTGTACTACAGGCCCGTTGGACTCATGCAAGGATAGGAAATTGCCAGTCGGGGTACTCAATACAGCTTTTGTAAGTACTAAGGGACATGCAAAGAGTAAGAGTAATGCCCAACAGCTATGTCTGGAATCGACCGCCCATATTTTGCAACATAAGACCAAACAAAAACAACACACAAAGAGAAAGGAAAGAGAAGGGGGGGGGGAGAGAGAAGTAGGGCAAAGAGAAAGCAGATTGAGGGAGGTTGGGTTTCTTTAGAAGGGGTTTGATTATACCTTGCTTGAGGGAGGTCGGAACCATACCTTCTTTAAAATGATTGATTTATAAGGTGTGTGATCGCGTGGGTGCCAAGATGTCGGAACATTCTTTCAGAAGTTCAGTGGGAATAATGTCGTTTGATGTACTGTCTCGGAGGCTTCTGATGATGCTTTTAGTGGTATCAGTGGTGATTGGGTCCAGTGTAAATTTAGTAGTAGACCATTTATATTGATGTTTCCTTCTTGATTTATAGGAGTGAGGTTTGTTGTGTTTTTTTTTTTTTTTCTGTTGAATTGTTTCACGGATTTTTTCAATTTTGTCAATGACCTTGGGGTAGGAATTGTTACTCTACCCCCCACACACTACATTTTGAGTCTGGGTTCACACTATACTACACACTTTCATCCTACTTTGCTCTGCTACATGGGTCCTACATGGGTCCTACATGGGTCCTACATGGGTCCTACATTGGGTCCTACATGGGTCCTACATGGGTCCTACATGGGTTCTACATGGGTCCTACATTGGTCCTACATCCATCGACTTTCATGAACAGGATACTACTTTGATCCGACTTTGTGATAGTCTGACTTGTTCTTTGACCAATCAAAACAATCCCAGTGTGAGATAAATTCCTTTTACTGCTGCCGTTATCACAATGTTGGCTGTCAAAAGTCGGATGGTAAGGACAAGGCTCCTACTTCGATCCGATTTCAATGATATTCAATGGGCTGAAGTAGGATCAAAGTCGGACCAAAGTAGTACAGGGAGCATTTTCAAAGTCGGACCGACTTGTGATGTACCAGTTAAGACGCCTCTCATAGGGAGACATTGATTTTCACGCGTCATGTGCTCCCAATGTCGGAGCGTTTGTCGGACAAGTGTGAACCCGGCCTGAAGGATAAAAATTAGGATTTACAACTGCTTTATTTGTAAAATAGAAAATCAGGGATGAAACATCAGTTTAAAACTTAAAAACCTTTTTAAAAAAACTATAGGTTTTTATTTTTTTTAATAACATTCACTCCATACGATGGAGGTTTTCTTCCATGCAGAAAGAGGGCGATCCGTAAGGAAAACCTCCATCGTATGGAGTGAATGTTATAAAAAAACGTAATAAAAACCTATAGTTTTCCTCTTCAGATGGGACATCGGATTAGGTGGTTTAATCTTTGTACTGAACTCTCATCACTTGGATCTGTTTTTTTTTTTTTTTTCATGCAGATTTCCGAAGACGTTTCCTCTCTTTATTGTCCTATCAGTTCAGCAATTTCTCCCCATCGGTGGCGCTGAATATGCTACAGAACAAAAACGTCAAGAAAGAATCTCAGAGTTGTGCGTTCAAGTATAATTTCCGTTCTTTTGTTTTATGTGTTTCTTTGGGTTGAGCATCATTTAATCTGCCGACTTCCATCGTCTTCTCCCCCCTCAGCGATCACACGTTCAGAGCTGGAAGCCTCTTTTACACCGTACGACCTCAAGAGGTTAGAGATGTATTCTCAGAACATGGTGGACTATCACCTGATCATGGATCTCATACCCTCGATTGCACGACTGGTCTTCTTGCAGCGACTTGGAAGCTTCAACCTGTCAGTTGCCCAGAATGTAAGTAGTCCTGCGATGTACACTATATTACCAAAAGTATTGGGACGCCTGTCTTTACATGAACTTTAATGACGTCTTAGTCTGTAGGGTTCAATATTGAGTTGGCCCACCCTTTGCAGCTATAACAGCTTTAACTCTTCTGGGAAGGCCGTCCACAAGGTTTAGGAGGGTGTCTATGGGAATGTTTGACCATTTTTCCAGAAGAGCATTTGCGAGGTTGGGCACTTTTGTTGGACGAGAAGGCCTGGCTCACAGTCTCCACTCTAATTCATCCCAAAGGTGCTCTGTCAAGTTGAGGTCAGGACTCTGTGCACTGGTGCAATCATTTGGTTGGAGGGGGGATTATGGTGTGGAGTTTTTTCAGGGGGTGGGCTTGGCCCCTTAGTTCCAGTGAAGGAAACTCTTAAGGTGTCAGCATACCAAGACATTTTGGACAATTTCATGCTCCCAACTTTGTGGGAACAGTTTGGGGATGGCCCCTTCCTGTTCCAACATGACTGAGCTCCAGTCCTAAACGTTGTGGACAGCCTTCTCAGAAGATTTGAAGCTATTATAGTTGCAAAGGGCGGGGCCAACTCAATATTGAACCCTACGGACTAATAGTCAGATTCATACAGAGTTACGCCGGCGTATCAGTAGATACGCCGTCGTAACTCTGAATCTACGCCGTTGTAAATTTAAGCGTATTCTGGAAACCAGATACGCTTAAATTAGACTAAGATACGAGCGGCGTAAGTCTCCTAAGCCGTCGTATCTTAAAGTGTCATTTTTAGGCTGGCCGCGCTTCCGTTGAGTTCGGCGTAGAATATGTAAATGACTAGATACGCCGATTCATGAACGTACGTGCGCCCGTCGCAGTAAATATACGCTGTTTCCGTAAGAGATACGCCGCGTAAAGATAAAGCTGCCCCCTAGGAGGCGTAGCCAATGTTAAGTATGGCCGTCGTTCCCGCGTCGAAATTTTTAAATTTTCCGTCGTTTGCGCAAGTCGTCCGTGAATGGGGCTGGACGTAATTTACGTTCACGTCGAAACCAATACGTCCTTGCGGCGTACTTTGGAGCAATGCACACTGGGATATGTACACGGACGGCGCATGCGCCGTTCGTAAAAAACGTCAATCACGTCGGGTCACGAGTAATTAACATAAAACACGCCCCCCCATCCTCATTTGAATTAGGCGCGCTTACGCCAGCCCCATTTACGCTACGCCGCCGTAAGTTAGGAGGCAAGTGCTTCATGAATACAGTACTTGCCTCTCTGACTTAAGACGGCGTAGCGTAAATACGATACGCTGCGCCGCCTTAAAGATACGCGCCCCTACCTGAATCCGGCTATAAGACTGGGATGCCATTAAAGTTTATGTGCAGGCGTCCCAATACTTTTGGTAATATAGTGTATTTCACTTAGTCCTGAAAGTGCTGTGTGGTTGTTGCAACATATGCAGTAAGCAACCTTCTGCCAGCCAGTATGTCCTCAGTTGTTGGATGGGGAAGATGCCCTTTGCTTGGTGAATGTTCTCTGAAGAAATCTTCCTTGTAGTGTTTTTCATCCCGGTTTCTCCTCTTTCCCCCCACAGGCTCTGCTCCTGGGAATCGGGCTGCAGCACAAGACTATGGATCAGCTGGAGAAGGAGATTGAACTGCCCGTCAGTCAGCTAATGGGTCTGTTTAACCGCGTCATCCGCAAAATTGTCCAGGTAACTTTACTAAAGCTCCGTATTATTATGATGAATCACACCAATTATCACTAGTGTGTGTGTAGCCCGACCCTTGGCAAACAAAAATGATCTCTTGCAGTTGGACCAGTACTTATTTTATGTTTTTGGGTCTCCAGGTATTTAACCGGGTTCAGGAGAAGGCTGTGGAGGAACAGATGGGGGCCGTCAAGGAGGTGGTTATGGAGCCCACCTTGCAATCCCTCAATGATGATCTGGTGAGATTCGCTTACGTCTGTGAAGATGTTTTGATTGGTCGCCGCCACACTCCCCTGAACATTGCTATTCTTTGTTCCTTTAGGAAGAGGCAGCCAGGGAGTTCCAGCAGAAGCACAAAGAGGAGGTGCAGAAGTTGCAAGGAATCAATCTATCGCAGTAAGTGAAGTTGTTGACTTGGGTCTGATTCACACTTAAGGATTTTTTTTAGTGCTTTTTGTATTTTGCAGATTTGCACTACAGATTGTGTTCCATAGGAAACCATGTTACATGGTTTCTGCAAAATGCACAAAAAATTCATAGGTGTGAACCAGGCCTTTTTCTGTGGAAGCTGGGGGCGCGGCGGCGGCGTTTTGTAAGAATCCTGAATATGCATGATACTTTATCTGCAGATACGTGATCCGGGGTGATGATGACGAGTGGAACGAGGTTCTAAAGACTGGCAAGGCTGCATCTGTTATCAGTGTGAAAAGGTCAGTATGCTGCTATTTTATTTACTGGAAAAAGTAGATCCCTGCCATAGATCCTCCAGCAGTCTGCATTCCAGATTTCACCTGCAGCCCCTCATTATTATTATTATTATTATTATTATTATTATTATTATTATCTATTTTTATATGTTAAGCAGGCCATAGATTATGCAATTTTCTTTCCTGTTGCCACAGGGTGCAGGAAATAAAATCGCTAGATTCCTCCATCAACTTAGACAGTGCTGATGGGGGAATTCCCAATCTAATGTCCTGCTGGCGGACAGCCTTTACAACCAGCAAAACACAATGATTTCTACTGGCTGCTACAGCCGCCGGGAGTAATCACATGCAAAAGATCTGACAGACTGGTAATACTGAAGGCGATTGATGGATTGACGTCAGTACAACCAACCTGCCTATAGATGGATTTGATTTTATTGTACCCATAGGTGTGTGCGGCCTATTGCATTAGGGTGTGCACCCCAAATCTCTAACACACATAATTTTTCTGTAGCCTCAGCTATACTGTCCAGTGAATGAATGGGAAGTGCTCTGTGCTGAGCGGTTCCTTATTTTTCTTTATCGTACATCACGGGACACAGAGCGGCATATTCATTACTATATGGGTTATATGGAGTACCTTCAGGTGATGGACACTGGCAATCTCAAACAGGAAGTCCCCTCCCTATATAACCCCCTCCCATAGGAGGAGTACCTCAGTTTTTACGCCAGTGTCTTAGGTGTTGGTCATGGTTTAGCTTGCCTCCACATCCTTGGGATTAAGGTGGGCTAACCGGTTCTGTCCAAGGGCCTCAGTGCTAAAGTGGTCAGCAACCGGACCCCAAACCAATGGGGTATAGCCCATAATGCTTTCTGTCTAGAGAGCTGGACTCTGGGCCCAGGACTTAGAAACCTTTGGGGGCCTAATGTTTCTGTTGCCAGAGTGCTATATGGGCCCAGGACAGTGGATCCTTCATAGGAACCCAGGGCCTGAAGGTCTAGACACCCCACGGAGATGGGGGAACATTGGGCCTCTTGCTGTGCAAAGTCCTGCGGCATGGAGCAGGTAAGTGATGGGGAAACTTGCGGAACTTGGTTCGCAGCAGGTTTTCCAGGGGGGCTTCTCTCTAAGAGAAGCCCCTGAGAAAATATACTGTTTTTTTATGTAAAGAGCTGGGGGTGTACAGAATGCTCTTACCTGCAAAGCCTGCTCAGAGAGGTCCAGGCGGTTGCTGCAGGGGAACATGCCGCTCGGTGTCCATGATTCCTTAGGGAAGATCCTGGCCTGGACGGCAGGATCAGCCTCTGACCTCCTCGTCTGGCCCCCCCCGCCGGCGGGCACACGCGCTCGTCCCCGTGATATGGGCGCAATTTCGCGCCGTTAGCTGACAGGGGAAGGGCGGGCCAGTAGGTAAAAAGAAGGGGCGGCCCTTCCATTGTGTTCCCAGCTCAGTGAGTGTTGGAACTGAGAGAGGAAGGACCAGAGCGGCAGCGTGGGGCGCCGAGGACACACAGTGGCCAAGAAAGAGTATTACAGTCTTGAGAAAGACTGTCCTTTAGCCTAGAGATAGGTGTTCTTTTTCAGCAGTTTTTTTTTTTGGCAATACTACTAAAGGGGACAGAATGGTTTTTCTTTCTTTTGGTTAAAAAAAAAAAAAAAAAAACATTTATAAGAAAGAAGGCATTTTTTTCCCCATAAGGGTTTTTGGGCAAATAACTGTTTATTCTTCCAAACACCGTTAAGTAGCAGGCGTACCTCGGTATTGTACCATGGCAGAGGGTACAAGAGGTGGGGATTCCCCCAGAGAGTCTGAGGTCTCAGACAAAGTCATGCCGCTGCTTTCCCCAGAGGGAGCCTTGGTGGGACCATCGGGATCTGGGGCTGGAGCTGGCACGGGTCAGTCCAACCCTAGGGTGGTCACGGACGAGGTACTATCCACCTCTCTAAGGGAGATGGAAAAAAGAATGGAAAAGATGATAGCCAAGGCTATGCATGGCAGAAAACGGAATAGGTCTCCGTCGCCCGA
This sequence comes from Rana temporaria, assembly GCF_905171775.1. NCBI lineage: Eukaryota > Metazoa > Chordata > Amphibia > Anura > Ranidae > Rana > Rana temporaria. Next base: position 19,142,966 of record NC_053499.1, on the reverse strand, counting down.
GCGTGGACCCTCAGATGAGGAGGTCCCTTCCGCAGGGGAATTGGACGACCTCTTGGACAAGGACCAAGTTAGTTCAGGGATCGAGGATCCGGGTACGGAGGAGTCTGGCGCAGCCTCCTAAGGGGAGAGCTGGTGGGTTCAAGTATTAACAGACTTGGTCCATAGGACATTCAACTTGCCAGTACCAGATCTCCAAGTATCAACGGTTTCAGCCTTGGGCTCACTAAAAACGCCTCAAAGCAATGCGGTTTTTCCGATACATCCCCTGCTAGAGGAAGTTATGTTCCAAGATTGGACCAAGCCAGATAGAATCTTTGTACCACCTAAAAGATTCTCTGCCTTATATCCTATGGAAGAGAAATTTTCCAAGAGATGGGCAGCCCCGGCTGTGGACGCAGCCATCTCATGTGTTAACAAATCTTTAACATGCCCTGTAGAAAACATACAGGTGTTCAAGGATCCGGTTGATAAACGCTTGGAAACGCTACTTAAAACCTCTTTCACTACTGCAGGGGCAGTAGTGCAGCCAGCTGTGGCTGCAATTGGGGTTGCACAAGCATTATCGGATCAAGCTAAGCAGATGCTTAAACTTATTCCTGCCCACCAGGCAGAAGAATTTTCGGATGTCCCTAGGGCCATACGCTTTACGGTAGATGCGATTAAGGATTCTATCCAGCAAGCGTCACGTTTATCGTTATCCCTTATCCATATGAGAAGACTCTTATGGTTAAAGAGCTGGGAGGCAGAGCCCCCATGCAAGAAGCTCCTGGTAGGGTTCCCCTTCCATGGAGGACGACTCTTCGGAGAAGACCTGGATAAATACATTCAGACCATTTCAAACGGAAAAAGTACTCTGTTGCCCACCAAGAAGAAGTTGCGGGGGCCTGCGTTTAAACGACAGTACTCCCCTGGGCAGGGGCCCTCCAATACCAAACAGTATCGACGGCCTCCTGCAAGATCAAACTTTAACAAATCGCAGGGACAGGCCGCCGGAAGCAAGAAGCAGTGGTTTCGCAAGCCAGCAAAGCCAGCCCCCAAGTCGGCCTTATGAAGGGGCGCCCCCACCCACAAAGGTGGGGGGAAGACTGCGTCTCTTTACAGAGGTTTGGGAGGCCAGCATTCCCGACAGATGGGTACGGTCTTCCGTGGCTACAGGCTACAAACTAGACTTCCTAAAGTTTCCTCCTCCTCATTTTCAGGAGTCAAGAGTACCAAACGATCCGAGGAAGGGAGCCGCATTAAGGGCGGCATTGAATCATCTACTCTCTCAGGAGGTAATAGTAGAGGTACCAGTCCAAGAACAGGGGCTAGGTTTCTACTCCAACCTATTCATTATCCCAAAGCCCAACGGCGACGTCAGGCCAATTTTGGACTTAAAAATGGTGAATGCATACCTAAAGGTCCGCTCATTTCGGATGGAATCCGTGCGGTCAGCAGCTGCCGCACTTCAGAAGGAAGACTTTATGGCATCCATAGACATAAAGGATGCTTACCTTCATGTTCCAATTTACCAGCCACATCAAAGATTTCTACGCTTCTCGTCATTTCCAATTCGTGGCGCTTCCCTTCGGGTTGGCTACGGCCCCCCGGGTGTTTACGAAGGTCCTAGCTCCAATCCTAGCCAATCTAAGGATCCAAGGGGTCACTATCCTAGCGTATCTGGACGACCTCCTAGTCATAGATCACTCGTCTCCTGGCTTGGAACGAGCAGTGGCCCTCACAGTGCAGTACCTCGAGAGGTTCGGCTGGGTCCTAAATTGAGAAAAATCAGCATTCCAGCCCACAAGGCAGTTGGAATACCTCGGCATGAGGTTAGACACAGAACAACAAAGGGTGTTTCTGCCTCTGATAAAGGTCAAAGCCATCAAGGAGTTAATCCTACTGGTTCTAAGCAAGAAAGAACCAACTGTCCGCCTATGTATGCGGTTACTAGGGAAGATGGTGGCCACGTTCAAGGCGGTACCGTACGCCCAGAGCCACACTCGCATCCTGCAGGCAGCCATCCTGTCGGCATGGAGCAGGAGGCCACAGGCCTTAGATATCCCTTTGCCGCTCTCATCAAGAGTCCGACAAAGTCTGTGTTGGTGGTTAGACCCTCAGAATCTACTGAAGGGGAAGTCTTTCAGCCCAGTGGCTTGGAAGATAGTAACCACAGACGCCAGCCTGACGGGCTGGGGAGCAATTTTGGATGGTTGCACTCGCCAGGGTACTTGGGCAAAGCCAGAGAAGCAGTTGCCCATCAACATCTTGGAACTCAGAGCTGCTCGACTAGCCCTCAGGGCTTGGACGTCCAAGTTGCAGGGGTTCCCGGTGAGAATTCAATCGGACAATGCCACGGCTGTGGCATACATAAATCACCAAGGGGGAACCAAGAGTCAAGCCGCTCAGAGAGAGGTGAGCTTGATTCTCCTGTGGGCAGAAGCTCATGTGCCCTGCATATCGGCTATATTCATTCCCGGAGTGGACAACCTTCAGGCGGACTTCTTAAGTCGCCAGACTCTGTTGCCGGGGGAATGGTCTCTACATCCACAGGTCTTTCAGACACTCTGCCAGAGATGGGGAGTGCCGGACGTGGATGTCATGGCATCAAGACTCAACAAGAAGCTAGACAGGTTCATATCCCGCTCAAGGGATCCGATGGCCTGCGGAACCGATGCGCTGGTTTGCCCTTGGCATCAGTTCAAACTTCTTTATGCTTTTCCCCCGCTCCAGTTACTACCCCGCCTGCTGCGCAGGATCAGGGTGGAGCACATACCAGTCATCCTGGTAGCTCCAGCATGGCCCAGAAGGGCATGGTATTCACTAATCCTGAAGATGGTAGTGGGAGACCCTTGGACTCTTCCTCTACGGCCAGACCTGCTATCGCAAGGTTCGATCCTCCACCCTGCCTTACGGCATCTAAATTTGACGGCCTGGAAGCTGAATCCCTGATTCTCAGGGGTAGAGGTCTGTCTCAGAAAGTAATCTCTACCCTAATCAGAGCCAGGAAACCGGTCTCTAGGGTAATTTATTACAGGGTCTGGAAGGCCTATGCAGGCTGGTGTGAGTCCAAGCTATGGCTTTCTCGCAAGTTTACCATCGATAGAGTATTAAGTTTTCTCCAGCTAGGAGTGGATAAAGGCCTGGCATTAAGCACAATCAAGGGACAGATTTCAGCTTTGTCAGTGTGGTTTCAGCGGCCGCTGGCCACCTACTCGCTGGTTAAGACCTTCATTCAAGGGGTCTTGCGTATTAATCCTCCAGTTAAATCCCCACTTTGTCCGTGGGATTTAAATCTTGTTCTGTCAAGTTTACAGAAACAACCTTTTGAGCCGTTGGCTGAGATTCCTTTGGTTTTACTGACAAGGAAGTTGGTATTTTTGGTCGCCATAGTTTCCGCCAGAAGAGTGTCAGAATTGGCAGCCTTATCCTGTAAGGAACCATATCTTATTTTGCATAAGGACAGGGTGGTTCTCCGTCCTCATCCTTCCTTTCTACCAAAGGTTATATCCAGTTTTCATCTAAACCAGGATTTGGTATTACCATCCTTCTTTCCTAAACCTACTTCCAGAAAGGAAGGGTTGCTGCATTCCTTGGATATTGTCAGGGCCATGAAGGCCTATCTTAAAGCTACAGAGAAGATCCGGAAAACAGATGTGTTGTTCATTTTACCGGATGGGCCCAAGAAGGGGCAGGCAGCTGCAAAGTCCACCATCTCGAGGTGGATTAAACAGTTAATCACTCAGGCCTACGGCTTGAAGGGGTTGCCTCCTCCGTTATCATTAAAGGCTCATTCTACTAGGGCCATGGGCACCTCCTGGGCAGCACACCACCAGATCTCTATGGCTCAAGTTTGCAAGGCGACAACCTGGTCTTCTGTCCACACGTTTACAAAATTCTACCAGTTGGACGTAAGACGGAATACTGATACAGCCTTTGGGCAGGCAGTGCTGCAGGCTGCAGTTTGAGACCCTCGATTTCCGGGGGCTCCCTTTTGAGTTAAATTTAAAATTATTTTTTCTCAACTAAGTTGGATTTATTATGATTTGAGTTTATCTCTAAATTAAATCCTTTTGTCTTGGGAAGATGTTCTCCCTCCCCTCATTGTAAGCATTGCTTTGGGACATCCCATATAGTAATGAATATGCCGCTCTGTGTCCCGTGATGTACAATAAAGAAAAAGATTTTTAATACAGCTTACCTGTAAAATCTTTTTCTTGGAGTACATCACGGGACACAGAGCTCCCACCCCTCTTATGGGGACCATTTTGGGAGGCATACTGCTTGCTACAAAACTGAGGTACTCCTCCTATGGGAGGGGGTTATATAGGGAGGGGACTTCCTGTTTGAGATTGCCAGTGTCCATCACCTGAAGGTACTCCATATAACCCACATAGTAATGAATATGCTGCTCTGTGTCCCGTGATGTACTCCAAGAAAAAGATTTTACAGGTAAGCTGTATTAAAAATCTCTTTATTCACAAACTGAAGCCTAGTAAACACTATGCTTCAGTTATGAATGAACACAGTGAGCGAGTGTGTGCATTTAGAAAAGGAACTATTTACTAGCCATTCCTCTGCTATCCATCCTGAAATCTCCCTGTAGCAGCCGGGGGAGAGGAGGGAAACCAGCAGCCCCCGGGAAGTAGGGGAAATCGGCAACGTACATATTGATTAGGATGCCCACCCCCCTGCGCACACCTATGATTGTACCCATGCTTTGTAATTACAGCTAAGCTCTGGGTAACATGGCATTTGAGAACATTTCATCAGCCTGGCACCCCCCCCCCCCCCCATTTAAGTAACAGTACAGCACAAACCACTGGAGCCCTGATTGGCTGTCACTGCTGCTTCTCCCTTTTCTAGTTTGAGCACTGCTGTACAGGGGGTTACAGAATGCTGAAACCAACAGATTTTGATACAAATGGTAGCTGAATGTGAAGCTGGAATTTGGTGGCTGAGAGTTTAATTTCACAGATTCTAGTAATGTTCTGAAATTTGATCCTTGCAGCGATAAGAAACGGAAACTGGACCAGCCGGAGAAGAGCGGTGGGAAGTTCCAGAAAAAGCTAAGGAACAACAAGGACAACAAAGACAAAAAGCTGAAGAACAACAAAGACAAGACGCAGAAGTTTAGAAAGTGATCAGTTGGGGCTTTGCTGATGTATGAGGGGTGTGCGGTAATCATCCTGTCCACAGTCACCCCCCGAGGAGGCCCCCCCGTCATCCTGTCCACAGTCACCCCGCGGAGGCCCCCCCGTCATCCTGTCCACAGTCACCCCGCGGAGGCCCCCCGTCATCCTGTCCGCAGTCACCCCAAGGAGGCCCCCCGTCATCCTGTCCACAGTCACCCCGAGGAGGCCCCCCGTCATCCTGTCCACAGTCACCCCGAGGAGGCCCCCCGTCATCCTGTCCACAGTCACCCCGAGGAGGCCCCCCGTCATCCTGTCCACAGTCACCCCGAGGAGGCCCCCCGTCATCCTGTCCACAGTCACCCCGAGGAGGCCCCCCGTCATCCTGTCCACAGTCACCCCGAGGAGGCCCCCCGTCATCCTGTCCACAGTCACCCCGAGGAGGCCCCCGTCATCCTGTCCACAGTCACCCCGAGGAGGCCCCGTCATCCTGTCCACAGTCACCCCGAGGAGGCCCCCCGTCATCCTGTCCACAGTCACCCCGAGGAGGCCCCGTCATCCTGGTACCTGCGGCAGGAGGGAGGACTATTATCGGGCTCATCCCTTGATGATTCTGTATATAGGTGGGGTGTTTATTCCTCTATATGTGCCTTGTGTATAATCCTATATAGACCAAGAGAACTGTATATATGTAGGCTGTACAAAGTCCACATTGTTGTCAAATGTTATGCTGTTTTTTTTCTGTTTACTTGGTTGATTCAATGTCAAGAGACATGCAATGATTTTTTTTCTTGGAAAGCATGTGAAAACAAGTGGTGAGAAACTGCAGCTCGTAGGCATTCCCAGAGACGTTGGCGTTGATTTACAAAAGCTGGTGCAGCTCTGCATAGAAACAATAATTTTTTTATTATCAAAGCTTAAGGCCCCTTTCAGACGGAGTGGAATCCGGGGATCTCTCTGTTTATGATGACAGGTCTGTGTCCGTTCCTCTATGTAGCGCAGACACAGCCCGCTGTTCTCTATGCGGCAGCCGGATGGAAATGGACTGCCTATCTGTTTCCATCCGACCTGATTGGCGGATGGGGGAATGTATCCTCGTCTGTCTGTTTTTAGTTGACCGGATTGGGTGTCAGCGGGTACCTGCCGCTCCATAGAGAACAATGGGTGGTCTGTGAAGTTAGGAGCTGATTTGGCCACCATGCAGAGCTGCACCAGATTCTGCGTTCTCTTAGTAAGTCAGCCCCACTTTGTTTTCACCCCATGTGATCCCTTTCTGCCATTATGAGTACACTTTTAAAAGAATATAGCTCCTAAGGGATCTTCCGATGTTACATTTGATGTAATATCTTTGTATGCACAGCGGCAACCCTCTACACCCCCCCCCCCCCCCCCCAAAACAAAATTGCAGCAGGTGCTTGTAGAAAAAGCATGACACCTGTGGGGTTTAGCTCTGATGGAAGCAAGCATTGCATGACTAGTGTGTCAGATTTGCTTCATAATGAATATGTATTGAAGCGGAATTAAACTTAGCTACATTTTTATTTTTAATAGGACCCCTAGGTGGTTTATGCCATGATGTGCACATTATAGCAAACTTTTATTGTCAAAGAAAACCATCCAGCTGGTCCTGGGCACTTCCGTCTTCTGCTGGCCATGATGATGTCACTCCTGTACACGCCCCTGGGAGTGACTTCATAGTGGCGCAGAGTAGTGTTGTAAATGTACTCTGAGCTGCACATAGATTACCGCAGACAGTCAGGGAGAAGGATTTATGAACAGACCAATAGGGCCTCTTCTGTCATTAAAAACCCGACCTGTCAGCATTTTATTTATTTATTTTTCTAAACAGAGATTTAAATCCACATTAAGGATTGGCTGATCACACCAAGCTGCTTTTATCTCCTGACAAAATCTCCCCCCCCACTTTTTTTTTTTTTTTTTGCTGTGAGAGCAATTGGATTGGCTGCTTTCGTTTGCTTAAAATGATTTTTCTCTCCACTTTCGCATTGTACAGAATATTCTGTTCATCTTTCCATGTAAAAGTTTTACACATTTGTTTTTTATTGTCTATAAATGTTTTCTGAAACATTACATCAGTATGAAAAATTGCATCGAACTTTAGTCCAATAAAAACAGTTTTTTTTTTTGTTAACCAATAACCTCTAACTGTTTCTTTTAGAACAGAACATATTGGCAGATTGTAACATCTCATTACCAAACTGTAATAACACATTAGATATCCACTCCTGTAATACACGTCGCTCAGGTGTTCTATAACAGGGGTATGCAATTAGTTGACCTCCAGCTGTTGCAAAACTACAAGTCCCATCATGCCTCTGCATGTCATGCTTGTGGCTTTCAGAGTCTTTCTATGCCTCATGGGAATTGTAGTTCTGCAACAGCTGGAGGTCCGCGAATTGCATATCCCTGCTCTATAAGGTGCAAACACTGCTATTATTATAGAGGAGGTGAGAGGACAGCTGGGCTCTGCTGAGGGGGATCCCCTCCATTGCTGTAAGATCCTGCTAATCCAGGAAGGTGCGCTACTTCCAGAAATCCCATCACAGTGTGGGAGGATGTGAGCTCTGCCCTGGAACGAGCATAGCTTCTGGGAGTCAGCAGTGGATGCTTCCAGTACAGAATGGTGGCCACAACTCTCCTGACAGGTCCCCTTGAAAGGAAATGGCCAACCTAATAAAGTTGTGTGATTGGTTGAGCTGTAATTATTGGTTCCTTACAGGATATCCTGACCTGGGGGGTGTAATTTTGCCCAATACCTGCACACTGTCTTGAGTCAGCATTTATTAGTACAGGCCGTGGCCGCACTGGCCGGTACTGACTTCTCAGCCAATCTCGGCTCTCACATTGAGAGGAGAGTTGCAGCCTCAATTAAGGTTTACTTAAAGCAGGGGGTCTCCAAACTATGCCCCCCGACAGTTGTTTAGGAACTACAATTCCCATCATGCCTGTGAATGTCACAGTTTTACAATGCCTCATGGGACGTGTAGTTCCCGCAACAGCTGGAGGGCCATAGTTTGGCGATCCCTGTCTTTTTAAAGCATAAGAAAACTGCAAAACGTAACATATTCCAGCTTATCAGTCCTTAGATATGGTGTCTGCATTTGTTTTTTGTTCTTTTAGACCAGGGGTCTTCAAACTATGGCCCTCCAGTTGTTCAGGAACTACAATTCCCACCATGCCTTGTCATATCTGTGAATGTCAGAGTTTTACAATGCCTCATGGGATGTGTAGTTCTGCAACAGCTGGAGGGCCGTAGTTTGAGGATCCCTGTTAGACTTTCTCACCTGGAAATCCTGTCCCTGGTGACAACGCTCACTCCTCCTTAACCTCTTAGCGCTGGCACCTCCCAGGGCGGGGTTTATGATCAGTGATTGGCTGTCACAATGGTCCTATGATTGTAAAGCTCGCAACTGCTTTAGGCGCAGGTAACTGTGCCAGGAGGGTGCGTGGTCTCGGCCCAGCTGTATATACGATAATTCACGCAAATATGGGGGCTGCTCAGCGCCAAGGCCCACCCGCCGAGAGGCTGTATATTTGCATGCGGCTAGCACCAAGGGGTTAAATATGTGCCTTTTGTCTTCAGTACAAAGGGAAGTGGTTGTTAGTTGTAGGGATCAACCGATTTATCGGTGGCCGATATTCACTTTTTTTTTTTTTTAGTAGTATCGGTCAAAAAAACTGACAGATTCATTTCATAATCTATTAATCGGCCAGTAACAAAATGGGGTTAAAAAAACTAAAATTAGTCCTTTATAGTACAAAAAGCAAATCGCTACTGTAAATATTTCACACAGTAAAAAAATGAACCCCTTACAGTAGCGATCATTTGCTCTTTTTTAACCCCATTATGTTACTAAGCCTCTCAGGCCAGGGTCACACCTCCTGTTTTTTGGTGCTTTTTGCAGAAACACACTACAGTTCAGTTACATGTTTTCCTATGGGACACGTTCACATCCATGATTCTTTTCCGGCTGCTGCGTATTTGGAAAGGGCAAGGACTTTTTAACGCAAAACGGTGCTATTTTTTTTTTTTTTTGGTTCAATATACTTCAATGGAGAAGCTGCAGAAAAGCATGTAATGTGTTTTTGCGGCAATTTGTGTTTTGTAATCTGCCCAACAACAAATTGGGCCAAAAAAAAATGTAAAAATTCAATTTTTTTCTTTTTAAGGCTATTATCCGATTTAATCGATACAATAATCGGCCAACTTTTTGATTATGAAAATAATCGTTAGTTGCAGCCCTACCGATATTTCTTTAAGGGGTTTTACCGGGGTGATGCAGTTGCAGGTACTGGTCTTTAGAGCAGACGGTCGGCTTTATTGTAATAAGAACCGATGTGGCTCAGTACAAGTATCAGGAGGTTACATCCATTCACCACCCCACCGGGAGGCCTGAGCAACCAGCCGGCACGTCCGCCGGCTGGCTGAACAAAGCCAATGCTTCGTTCCCGTCTCGGATCTAGTAATCAGAAAGCAATGTCATGACATCACTTTCCGGACTACTGGCGCCTTAAAGGTGCCAGTTTTAAAAAATAAAGTATTCAAAAACTCCGATCTTGACGTTTTGAATACTTTGAAGTGCAGAGGAGGGTTTTGGGGTCTTATAGACCTCCGATCCCTCAATATCAGGGCTATGCAATTAGCGGACCTCCAGCTGTTGCAAAACTACAAGTCCCATCATGCCTCTGGGTGTCGTGCTTGTGGCTGAGTATTGCTAGGCCTCATGGGACTTGTAGTTCTGCAACAGCTGGAGGTCCGCTAATTGCATATCCCTGCTTCTATATGAAGAGTACCTGTCACAAGGGACAGAGATATTTCACTATTTTTCATTTAGCGCTACATTTTTACTTCCTGTCACAAGGGATGTTTACATTCCTTGTGACGGCAATAACAGTGGCCAAAACATTGGTATTGTATCGGCACCGAAAAAACGATATTGCTCAATCCCTAGTTAGTAGTTTACATGAGAAAGATAACATTGTAATGAGCTTTAAGCTCACAGGAAATGACAAGGACACTGATTTTTGGAAAGATCAATACGTATTTTCAGCATGTGTTAAAAATCTTCTTAGCATTAAAAATGAAAACAAATGCCGTCACCCTATCTAAAGGGCTGCTTAACGAATATATTACATTTTTGTTTAAATTTATACTTTAACCTCCAAAACATGACACTGTAGACCCAGCTATAGGTAAACCTTGTGTGTTCTCTCTTCAAGGTATGTACACCCACTTCACTCCATAGACCAGGGGTCCTCAAACTTTGGCCCTCCAGTTGTTCAGGAACTACAATTCCCATCATGCCTAGTCATGTCTGGGAATGTCAGAGTTTTACAATGCCTCATGGGACTTGTAGTTCTGCAACAGCTGGAGGGCCGTATTTTGAAGATCCCTGAGTCCTAGACCAAAGGCATGGTGCAGTTACAGACACGTCCTCCCAGTTTCCAGGGGGGGGGGGGGGGTTCCGGATTCATGGGTTGTCCAACACACACACACACACACACACACCATACAATGACCTGTGAACTCATTGTACATACCTCACTGGAATATGTTTGGAGCTTCTATAATTGGCTGAGCACACAACTCTCTCTCCCCCCCCCCATAAGTACCTCCCCCCAGGGGCTCTGCTATATGTGCAACTTTCTTTACAATAATAAAAAACAGAAATGCCCGATGCCCAAACAAATACAAAAGATGCTTCCATGTTTCTGTACAATCACTCCTGGGAGATTTTGGCTGTAATAGTTTGCAACGCACATGGTGCAGAGCCCTGACCCTGGGGGGGGAACAGCTTTATACAAATATATATATATGTGCACTGCCTATCTACATCAACATACAGCTCCAGATTGCTTTACATCGGCCTCATTCTTGGCTGTGTAGCCCCCCCCAAGTTCCAGCTTGACACCCGCAATGGCCCCATTATAAGGACCAACATGACTTGGACTTCCCCCCCATGACTTTCACACCCGACAAGATATGTAAATGTCTTTGATCCTATTGGTCAGTGTATGTTTCAAGTCCATCAGAATGTCCAATCCCTGCACTTTGCTGTTCCGGCCACAGATAATTTGCTTGAAGGGTTCCTGCTCCAGCAGCGTCCTCATGTTTTGTAGGAAGTATCCTTCGCAGAACAGCGCCAGTTCACCGGCATTGTGGACCTGAAGGAGAGAACACTGGTTATGGCCTCCTGATACAACCCAAACATACAACATTGACTTAAAGCAGTGATACTCAACTCCTGTCTTTAGGACCCACTAACAGGCCAGATTTTAAGTATTACCTGGGGGGAGATGAAGACTAGAATACTGCAATCACTGAGCAGCAAATGATATCACCTGTGATGTGTTTCAGTTATCTTGCAAACCTGGCCTGTTAGTGGGTCCTGAGGACTGGAGTTGAGAACCAGCGACTTAAAGCGTAATTCCACTTTTGTTAAAGCGGTAGTTCCCCCTCCAAAACATTTTTACCCTTAGATTGATGCTCATTTTGTCTAGGGGAATCGGCTAGTTGTTTTAAAATCGACGCTGTACTTACCGTTGTAGAGAGCGATCTTCTCCGCCGCTTCCGGGTATGGGCGTTCCTTCTTGATTGACAGTCTTCAGACAGGCTTCCGACGGTCGCATCCATCGTGTCACGATTTTCCGAAAGTAGCCGAACGTCGGTGCGCAGGCGCCGTATAGAGCCGTACCGACGTTCGGCTACTCGTGACGCGATAGATGTGACCGTCGGAAGCCTGTCAATCAAGAAGGAACGCCCACTCCCGAAGACCATACCCGGAAGCGGCGGAGAAGATCGCTCTCTACAACGGTAAGTACTGCTTCGATTTTAAAACAACTACCCGATTCCCCTAGACAAAATGAGCATCAATCTAAGGGTAAATTTTTGGAGATTTTTGGAGGGGGAACTACCGCTTTAAGAAAAAAAACACATTCCCCTCTGGGTGAGTTATGTACATTGCAGGGAGTTAAATATTTTACTGCAAAGTTCCTACCTTTTGTTATTCTGGAGAAAAAAAGAAGTACATTTAATGGGAGTCATTTTAGTGTTGCCCCCAGCATTGTATAAATGAATACAAAGCTTCCTCTGATTGGCTGAGGAAAGGCAGGCAAAGGAACATTAGGATCTTTGCCTCAGCCAATCAGAGGAAGCTTTGTATTTGTTCATAGAATAAAAATGGGTGGGCGATGCTCGGCCCAGCTCGATTTTTTTTTTCCCTGATGGATATCTTATTCTGACAGCCAGCACCAGCGCTTGTCAGAATACTTGAGGAAAGCAGGCTGAGTTCCCAGCACAGCTAGAGAACTGACATGGTGTGTGCTCTCGTGCTTGGTGTGGTCAGTTTTTTTTTTTTTTTTCTAAATAGGAAAGCATAGTGACAGGATCACCAGGGATTTCGCATAAAGGAAGCAATACAAAGAGAACAGGAAGACTTTCTCATGCAAGTACATGGTATATCGGGAATATGAAATGTTGGGTTTACATATTGTTTAAGCTTTATCCACGATTGTCTCACCTTGGCGTATTTATAAATGCTGACGCAGTTGTCGGTGTCGATGTTCTGGGAGCACAAGATCTCACAGTGCCGCTGCAGAGCATCCAGCTGAAAATGACTCGCTGCGGACAGGAGCTGAAATGACACCACACAATACAAATGTAACCCACAGCGTTGAAATGACAGACTATGGAAGTAAAGCCAAGTTTAGAGTATATCTGTTCTACAATAAACCATACGCAGCACTCTCACAACAAGTAGCAGGTGGGTTGGTTCACTTTCCTAAAGAATTCTACCTATGCATTCCAGCTTCTCTTTTTTATATATATATATATATATATAATAACGCCACCTCTATAATAAATATAGAGGTGGTGCTTCCGTTGGGTTCGGCGTAGAATATGCAAATGACTAGATACACCGATTCAGAAACGTACATGCGCCCGGCGCATTTTTTTTATGTCGTTTACGTAAGGCTTTTTCCGGCGTAAAGTTAGTTGAACAAATAGCTGGCCTAGTCAATGTTAAGTATGGCCGTCGTTCCCGCGTCGAAATTTGAAATTTTTACGTCGTTTGCGTAAGTCGTCCGTGAATGGGGCTGGACGTGATTTACGTTCACGTCAAAACCAATACGTCCTTGCGGCGTACTTTGGAGCAATGCACACTGGGATATGTACACGGATGGCGCATGCGCCGTTCGTAAAAAAACAACGTCAATCACGTCGGGTCACCAATCATTTACATAAATGATGTAAATGTCATCCTCATTTGAATTAGGCACGCTTACGCCGGCCCCATTTACGTTACGCCGTCGTAACTTACGAGGCAAGTGCCTCTCTGACTTACGGCGGCGTAGCGTAAATACGATACGCTACGCCGCCTGAAAGATGCGCCGCCCTACCTGAATCTAGCTAATAAAGTGTACTGGGGGTGCTGGAAAGAAGTAAAGTCATGAGCCTATAAATACATCCAACAATCTTCTTACCTCCAGAACAGCGGACATTGGCACTTGTATGGATTCTGTACCACCAAAGTATAAATACTGCATGATCATCTACAGGAGGAAAAAAGGACAGTTAGTTATCCTTCAAAATGTACAGCATCCAGCAGTGCTGGGACAAGATCAACATGCCAAACTACGCCTCCTCCCCCAATCCAAAAAAATGTATGAGCATTACGTGTCAGCAAAAATCCTTCCCTCCACCTCACTTGATACTGCAGTGCCCAGGGCAGCCACCCCTGGTATCCAGTATTGGTCTCTACACCAATGGTGGTCCCTTGTTAGATGTTGAAGGACCTATCGTTTCTTATTTGGCTAGTCCATCCTCAGTGTAATTACTATAAGAATCCATGGACTGACTTGGCCCACCAGGCTCCATTTATATGCCATGGATACTCCAGCAGAGAGACCTCCCTGCCATAATCTATGTGTAACACCCATATTGCCACAATACATCAATACCCACTGCTGGCCACAAGATGTCCTCAGTCTTCTGTTTTGAAAGATGTCCAGGATCCCTCAACCTGGAAGACTGAAGACATACTGTGAGTGCTGGGCGTCACCGAGGTGCCCTTTATTTGGTGCCCTGTATCAGTGTGGACTGCCGAGTCTGGAGCAGACAGGAGGTTCCTGCAGTGTCCAATTAACTGGCTAAAGCCTTCAGAAAAGGCAAATATTAAAGTGTATCTCTAGGTAAAACCCATTTTATTTTTTTTAAGTTTTGGATAGAGTTCTGGGTACCATCATTTATAGGTAAAGTTGATCCAGGGTATATCCGATTGCCTCTCGGGGGATCAGGAAGGATTTTTTTCCCCTGCTGTAGCAAATTTGATCATGCTTTGCTTGGGTTTTTTTTTTGCCTTCCTCTGGATGAAATGTAGAAGAAAAGAGGTTTAACCTTAAACTTCGTTGAGGGTTCTTTACAGTAAGAGCGGTAAGAATGTGGAATTCCCTTCCACAGGCGGTGTTCTCAGCGGGGAGCATCGATAGTTTAAATAACTATTAGATAAGCACCTTGAACGACCACAACATACAGGGATATACAATGTAATACTGACACACATAGGTTGGACTTGTGTCTTTTTTTAACCTCATCTACTATGTAAATATAGGACTGTATACATAGGATTGTGTCCCCCCCCCCCCACCCCCCTTTCTATTGGGTGAACTAGATGGACTTTTTGTCTTTTTATCCAGACTAACTATGTTTAAAGGGGGGAAGGTTTTGCTGCTAGAGCCATTTTTGCATACGTTTAAAAAAAATATATAAATTTAGGCCTGAAGATTACATAAAAGCCCCAAAACATATATTTTTTGAAAGCAGACACTCCAGAGAATAAAAAAACACACGATATTACCGCAAAAGGTCCAGTAAATGCAAAATGTCAGTAAAAAAAAAATGTCACTTAAAGTGGAGCTCCACCCTAAAGTGGAACTCCCGCTGATCGGAACCCTCCCCCCTCCGGTGTCACATTTGACACCTTTCAGGGGGGAGGGGGGTGCAGAAACCTGTCTAAAGACAGGTATTTGCACCCACTTCCGGCCACACAGTCTTGGGCAGACTGCGGGCATTACGTCACCTTCCCCCCCCCCGTTGTGTGCTGGGAACACTCGGCTCCCAGTACACAGCGGGAGCCAATCAGCAGGCGCAGCGCAACTCGCGAATGCGCCGTAGGGAACCGGGCAGTGAAGCCGGAGCACTTCACTTCCTGGTTCCCTCAGCGTGGATGGACGGGGGAGCAGCAGAGTGACGAGCGATCGCTCATTCTCTGCTGCGGACGGTGCTGGACTCCAGGACAGGTAAGTGTCCTAATATTAAAAGTCAGCAGCTGCAGTATTTGTAGCTGCTGGCTTTTAATATTTTTTTTTTCCAGCGGACATCCGCTTTAAGTGAATTTTAGGGCACACTTTTGCAGTAAATGACCCAATTTTTTGCTAAAATATAAAAGACGAGGTTGCACCAAGTAAATAGATACCCAACATGTCAAACCTTAAAGAGTTTGTTAACCAAGAAAGAAAAGATCCTGTTCCCTAAAGCATTTTATACAGCACAGTGCTTGTGCCGTGTCATTTGGCCCCCTGTAACACCTGTATACCATTAAAAGTAAAAAAAAAAAAAAATCCAGTTTTAAAAAAACATAATAAAATAAATAAACTGCGTTGATCACAGAAGAAACTTTTTGACCCGCTACCTTCCTTTGCTCTCTGCCTGCTATGTTATGATGAAGAGGAGAGTGGGAGGAGTTTTGTGTAACACTTCCTGTCCTATGGTGACAACGCTGTTCCTGCATAAATACAGTACAGTGAGTGTTGTCACCCTCGGACAGGAGTGTGTTACTGACAGGATCACTGGGTGAAAATAAAGCAAACATAAAAGAAGATGAATGCAGTCACCACATCTATGGACGGGTAATCTTTGTTCCTGTGTATGATCCTGTAGCTGTTGGTTTAGTGGCGGTGATCTGACCATTGAGTCGGTTTATGTTTTGCAGAGGACAGATCTGTAGCTCATGTCCCCGGGTACATAGGGCCAGATTCACAAAAGAGATACGACGGCGTATCTCCTGATACACCGTCGTATCTCTGAGATACGATTTTCGTATCTATGCGCCTGATTCATAGAATCAGGTTACGCATAGATAGCCCTAAGATCCGACAGGTGTAAGTGACTTACACCGTCGGATCTTAGGCTGCAATTCTAGGCCGGCCGCTAGGTGGCGAGTGGGAAATTTTAGGGACGGAGCATGTGCAGTACGTTCGTGGTCCCCGCCCCATTTGAATTAGACGGGCTTGCGCCGGGCGGATTTACACTACGCCGCCGCAAGTTTACAGGTAAGTGCTTTGTGAATCATGGGATACGTTACGCCGCCGCAGCGCAACGTATTTCTATGTGAATCTGGCCCATAATGTTTATAACATTCTCTCAGCAGAATCTCTTCTCCAGATCCCCCTGTCCTGTGCTTTAGCTTTTCCTGTTCATCTGTATTCAATGGAAAACAAAGCCTGAGACCTGGAAGGGGGATCTCGCCTGATAATTATTACTGCGTCCCCGGGGCCACTCCATCTGGAAAAGTGAATGGACTGGAGGCAGCAGAAGAGTGCGGAGCGAGCCCATTACTGATAACTCCATGGCAGAGAGAACACCTGTGTTCCCCATCAATCCCGGAGCCAAGACATCGGCCTGGGAAGACTCTTCTCTGGCTCTGGGAGAACCAACAGGATGTTTGCTGCGGAATTTTCCGATTTCTTGGAAAGCGACAAACCTGGATGTGCTGGGGGGGTCCTCATGTCTCTGAATATTTCCACACGCATGTATCTGCCAGTATAGAATACTCTACTAGAACAGCGAAAGGAGAACACTTCCACCCAAAACTGATATCTAGCTGATGCCAGGCAAAGTGGAGACCCAGCCAAGAAAGAGAATCCCTCTCATGCCAACCACGGCGAATGGGCAGAGCAGAGACATTGCACAATCTCTGACAACAGACCTTCAGAGATCTTGGTGTGCCAACCTGGCAGCATCCATCCTTGACTTTCAGTTGTGGATGGGGGAAGATGAACTGAACCAACCCTAAGCAACTTGATTTTTTTTTTTTTTTAGGTTAAAGATGAAGGTTAAATATGGCAATAATTGCATAATAATATTGGATCAGCTTGGACCAATGTAAGTATGTATGAGCCATGCCTGTGGGATACCCTGGAAGCGGAAAAATCACTGTATTAGACACAGAGGGGTAGATCCACGTACAACGGCGCATTATTACGCCGGGCGTAGCTTATCTAAGATACACTACGCCGCCGTAACTTACCTCAAAGAATTTGCGCCGTAAGTTACGGCGGCGTAGTGCATCTTTGGCGGCGTAATGGCGCGGCATTCAAATCTCTGTGATGGGGGCGTGTTTTATGTAAATACGTCGTGACCCGACGTAAACAACGTTTTTTTTTAACTGCGCATGCGCCGTCCGTGGGGGTATCCCAGTGCGCATTCTCAAAATTAACCCGGAACAAGCCAATGCTTCCGACGGTGACGTCATTCTACGCAAATCCCTATTCGCGAACGACTTACGCAAACGACGTAAACATTTCAAATTTCTACACGGGAACGACGGCCATGCTTAACATTGCGTACGCCTCATAACAGTAGCTTAAACTATACGCCGGAAAAGGCTGAACGCAAACGACGTAAACAAATGCGTAAAAAAAAAATTATCAATAGATACGCCGGCGAAATTCTTTTGTGGATCTGCCCCAGATACTCCAGTGATCTCCACAAGCTTCCAGGTCCTGTGCCAACCAGCTGCCCTGCTTCTTACTGCACACAGGAGATCGCTTACTTGGCATGGGCAACATTCAGAGAACACTGCATTTTCTCAATGAATGTTCTCTGATTGTACAAGGTGGAAACTATGACGTCACCACCCTGTCTCTCTATTTCATCCAATCAGAGAACGCTTACTGCAGGAGGTTGCTTGCTTGGCATGTGCACCATTCAGAGAGCACTTTTCTAAATGAATCTTCTCTGATTGGACAAGGTGGCGATCATGATGTCATAACCCCACCTCTCCACTTTGTCCAATTAAATAGCACTTTGCATTTTCTCAATGAATGTTCTCTGATTGGACAGGGTGGAAATTATGATGTCACTACCTTGTCTCTCTACTTCGTCCAATCAGAGAACGCTTACTGCAAACAGGAGGTTGCTTGCTTGACATGTATACCATTCAGAGAGCACTTTCTATTTTCTCAATGAATGTTCTCTGATTGGACAAGGTGGAGATCATAATGTTACCACCCGGCCTCTCCACTTTGTACAATCAGAGAACACTTTGTATTCACTGAGATAATGTAAAGTGTACCCTAAAGGGTGTCCAGGCCAAACAAGCGACCTCCTATGCTCACAGTGCAGCAGGACAGCTGCTTGGCACGAGACCCAGAAGCTGGCTCGAGTAGCGATGCCCACTATATACTACAGTGATTTTTAAAGCTGAAGTTTTGATATGGCAATAATTACATAATTATATTGGATCAGCTTGGACCAATGTATGTATGTGCCATACCTGTGGGATCCAGGGGTGGACTGACCATTATAGCACTTGGGCACTGCCTGAGGGCCCCATGCCACTAGGAGGCCCCATCAGGGTTGCCAGCCTCAGTAAAACCAGGGACAGTATGTAAAAATCTGTGTTTTTTTACATCTGTCCCTGAAATGTCCCTTACCGGCATCCTTTTGGTCTAAAAATGCCAAGATTATAGCTGCCCCACCTGTCCAGTTCCTTTTCAGTGTGTGTATGTGTATTCTGTGTGTATGTATACTGTGTATGTATACTGTATGTGTGTGTCTGTGTGGCCCCATAATCTATTGCCTGGGGGCCCCATAATCTCCCATTGCCCGGGGGCCCCATGAGTTGTCAGTCCGCCCCTGGTGGGATCCTTTTTGAATAGTGGTCATCAAGCCTGTCCTCAGGGCCCACTAACAGGCCAGGTTTTATGTATTACCTTGGGGAGATGCAGACTAGAATACTGCAAACACTGAGCAGCAAATGATATCAGCTGTGATGTATTTCAGTTAGCTTGCAAACCTGGCCTGAGGACAGGGTTGATGACCACTGCTCTAGAACACGGTTTCTCAACTCCAGTCCTCAATAGGTCATGTTTTCAGGATTTCCCTCAGATGGAACGGCCGTGGTAATTACTAAGGCAGTGAAACTGATCAAATCACCTGTGCAAAATAATGGAAAGCCTAAAAACATTAGACACCACTACTCCAGTAATCTCCACTAGCTTCCAGGTCTCGTGCCAACCAGCTGCCCTGCTTCTTACTGCACACAGGAGGTTGCTTGCTTGGCATGGGCACCATTCAGAGAGCACTTTCCATTTTAGAAATAAGTGTTGTCTGATTGGACAAGGTGGCGATCATGTCGTCACAACCCCACCTCTCCACTTTGTTCAATCAGATAGCACTTTGCATTTTCTCAATAAATGTTCTCTGATTGGACAGGGTTGAGATCATAATGTTACCACCCGCCTCTCCACTTTGTCCAATAAGAGAACGCTTCACATTCACTGAGATAATGCAAAGTGTACCCTAAAGGGTTTCTGGGCCAAACAAGTGACCTCCTATGCTCACAGGGCAGCAGGACAACTGTTTGGCATGAGACCCGGAAGTTAGCGCCAGGGCTGTCTTAATGAGAGGGCACACCTGGGCACTGCCCAGTAGGGTTGCCAACTCATCCCTTTAAAACAGAACACATATGAATTACACAGGTTCCGAGGCTAATTTAATGCAGGAAAGGCACCAAGTGAGTTTAATTACCTCCTTAATCAGCCACAGAACCTGTGTAATTAATATGTGTTCTGTTTTAAAGGGATGAGTGGGCAACCCTACTGCCCAGGGGCCCTAGCTGCATGGGGGGCCCTGCACTTTCCCCAAAGCAGCTGTACCTTGAGCCCATGCTGCCCCGTAATTGGGGGCCCCATGATGGCACTGAGAGTGATACACTGTGGAGGCAGTCTGCCTCCTACCTACTTGATGTCTGTTTACCCGCACTGTCATCATTGTAGGGGCCCCAGAGCATGGCTTTGCCCAGGGGCCCATGATGCTATTAAGACAGCCCTGGCTAGCGGAGATCACTGGAGTAGCGATGCCCATTATATACTACAGTGATTTTTAGATTTCATGGGGATCCCACAGGTATGGCACATACACACTTACAATGGTCCAAGCCGGATCAATGTAACTATGTAAAAATTGGGACACAAACTCCAGCTTTACCTCCATGTTTTGCAAAATAAATAAATGGACCGATACTAATTATAATATATATATATATATATATATATATATATATATATATATATATATATATATATACATACACACACATACACACACACACACATATTTAATTTTTTTAAATTTTTTATAAATATATATATTTTTTCTATTTAAATGAATTTATTGATATATTTATTTTGCATTGAAGTCTACAAAGCTGTGCAACTGCAATCCGTGCAGTACTTTGACTCCTGCAGACTATTCCTCCAGCCATAGGCCCACCCAGGGATACAGACCTTCAGTGAAGAAAGTATATAATGGACTACAAGTGTGATCATGTCACAGCGCTTGTGCTCCATTGAAAACCACAGTACCATTGCTGTGGTGGCAGATGGGACTTGTAGTGTTTTCCTTCACAGATCCTGGAATGAAGGACGTGGTTTGTGACCATTTTTCATGTTACACTCTACACATGGGTTTAACATGAAACATTTACCATAAAGATGGACTTATCCTTCAGTGTAGCTCTAAACTTGCTGACAAAGTTGATATTATAATAAGGCTGGCAGTTATATCCTCCAACTTCAACATTCGTTATATTCACACAGGCTTTTTAAAGATTCCCTTTCACCCAATGGGGAATGTTCAGGAATTCTCTATGCAGGAAGTGGACATACCTGGAAAATGCTGTACTTAACATCTGTGATTTCAATTGTGGGGCAAGAATCCTCTCCATCGATTAGAGAATTCAGCAAAGATTTAAACCTAAAAATAAAAAAATAATATACATTGAGGATCTTATCCGATTTGAAAACAAATAAGACCAATTAATGTAGGCGTAAATTCAAATCACTTACACACCGATCCATCGCAAAAACGCATATGCGGTTTTGCCAAGTTTGCGGTGCAGTTTTCAAAGGATATGTGACTCAAAAACCACCCCCAAAAACGTACCGCAGTTTTTTTTGCAGCAATTTTACAGCATTTTCTACTGCTTTCAGGTTCAATAAGATTTTTTTTCCACTGCTTTCAATGGGAAGGTGCGGATGGAAACAGACAGGTGATCCGTTTCCATCCTACCGCCCCATAGAGAACAGCGGGCTGTGTCCATGTCTGCTCTGCATCAAACCTCTTAAAGAGACCCTGGGCCAGATTCACAACCGAGATACGACGGCGTACCTCCAGATACGCCGTCGTATCTATGCGCCCGATTCTTAGAATCAGTTACGCATAGATTTCCCTTAGATCCAACAGGCGTAAGTCTCTTGCGCCGTCGGATCGTAACTGCATTTTTACGCTGACCGCTAGGGGCGTGTATGCCGATACGGAAATTCACAAACGCACGCCCGGCCGACACAAACTTTCAAAAGAAAGGGCGGTTTAATGAGTAAACAATATCTTTGGTATTAGGGGGGAGAAATAGTTGGTGTCAGTTGGAGGAATAATGCCCCATTTTTGTTGTCAGTGGAAAGAACTATGCCTCATCGTTGGTGTCAGTGGAATTTAGACTACTTTCACACTGAGGCGATTTGCAGGCTAAATGCATCTTTGAGGCGCTGTAGTTGTGGTGTATACACCGCTCCTAGAGCGCCCCTGCCCATTGAAATCAATGGGCAGCGCCAGCGGTTTTAACCCTTTTTTGCCTGCTAGCAGGGGTAAAAGTGCCCCGCTAGCGGCCAAATACCCCCACAAAAGCGACGTACTTCATCGTTGGTGTCAGTGGGAGGATTTATGCCCAATCGTTGGTGTCAGTGGGAGGTCTAGTGCCCCATTGCTGGTGTCAGTGGAAGGAGCAGTGCCCCATTGTTGGT
Source organism: Rana temporaria (assembly GCF_905171775.1). Taxonomy (NCBI): domain Eukaryota; kingdom Metazoa; phylum Chordata; class Amphibia; order Anura; family Ranidae; genus Rana; species Rana temporaria. Next base: position 19,120,749 of record NC_053499.1, on the reverse strand, counting down.
GTCAGTGGGGGGAGCAATGCCAAATTGTTGGTGTCAGTGAGAGGAGCAATGCCCCATTGTTGGTGTCAGTGGGAGGAGCAGTAGCCCATTGTTTAAACCCTTTTTCGGACGGTAGTGGTGGGGTTAAAAGCGCCCCGCTAGCGGCCAAATAGTGACGCAAAAACAATAGTAAAGAGACGCTAAAAATAGCAGCGCTTTACCGCCGACGCCCCCACCACCACAGTGTGAAAGTAGCCGAATAGTTTCCTATTGTCAAAGTCAGTGAGAGGTTTAGTGCTCCATTGTTGGTGTCAGTGGGAGCAGTGTCCATTGTTGGTGTCAGTGGGAGAAGTGCCCATTGTTGGTGTCAGTAGGAGAAGTGCCCATTGTTGGTGTCAGTAGGAGAAGTGCCCATTGTTGGTGTCAGTAGGAGAAGTGCCCATTGTTGGTGTCAGCAGGAGAAGTGCCCATTGTTGGTGTCAGCAGGAGAAGTGCCCATCGTTGGTGTCAGCAGGAGAAGTGCCCATCGTTGGTGTCAGTAGGAGAAGTGCCCATCGTTGGTGTCAGTAGGAGAAGTGCCCATCGTTGGTGTCAGTAGGAGAAGTGCCCATCGTTGGTGTCAGTAGGAGAAGTGCCCATCGTTGGTGTCAGTAGGAGAAGTGCCCATCGTTGGTGTCAGTAGGAGAAGTGCCCATCGTTGGTGTCAGTAGGAGAAGTGCCCATCGTTGGTGTCAGTAGGAGAAGTGCCCATCGTTGGTGTCAGTAGGAGGAGCAGTGCCCCATTGTTGGTGTCAGTGGTGCCTCAAAGGCCCGATAAAGGCAAGCAAAGGGCCATCATTTGGAGACCACTGCTCTAGATAATAACAGTCACTAGGACAAAAAGAGAGGCCCCCTAATGTCACTAACCATTTTATCTCAGACTCTCTGCTCTGCACAATGGGTCACATAAAGCTCTGGAATAAGAGTGCCACCCGACATGGAAATACATTGTAGGGAGGACTACAAGGAGAGCCAAAAGTCTTCTCCACCCTCATTACTATTACTGGAAGTTGCTGGATGTATGTATGTGGAACTATACCACTACAGCTACACTACATTACCTGTTGGAGGCCGTGACCAGGAGGACCTTATGAGCATAGAAGAGTTTTCCTTCCACCAGGAATGTGATGTCCGCCATCTCCTTGTTGTTCAGGAAGTGGGGATCTGTCAGACAACATACTATTAGTCAGATACCCCCATACTAGAAGCACATACATCTTTATTAGCAGGACTTGCAGTTCTCACCAAGCCGAGCGGGAAGGGCCCTGTGTATATCAGGAATCTTGGGAATTGGGCTGTCTCCATAACTATGAGCAAAGATGGCGGCCACTTGCTGCGACACGGCGTCACTCTGCAGAACAGACAGAAAAATGCGTTGTGTTACAATGTACTTATTTTATCAGTAAATTACAACTAATACTGATATTCCATTTTTTTTTTCTTATGCATCTTAGAGACTCCAATAAGCAGAGCTTCCGCCGCTGTAACTTACTTTTTTTTGTTTTAGAATCCTCAACGAATTTGCGCCGTAAGTTACGGCAGCGTAGTGTATCTCTTGCGGCGTAAGGGCGCGGAATTCAAATGGATGTAATGTGGGCGTGTTTTATGTAAATATGTCGTGACCCGACGTAAACGATGTTTTTTTTTTAACTGCGCATGCGTCGTCCCTGGGGGTATCCCAGTGCGCATGCTCGAAATTTAACCGGAACAAGCCAATGCTTACGACGGTGACGTCATTCTACGCAAATTCCTATTCGCGAACGACTTACGCAAACAACGTAAAAAAATTCAAAATTGTACCCGGGAACGACGGCCATACTTAACATTGGGTACGCCACCATAGAGCACCTTTAACTATACGCCGGAAAAAGCCGGAACGAAAACGACTTAAAAAAATGCGCCGGCCGGACGTACGTTCGTGGATCGCCCTTACTAGCTAATTTGCATACTCAACGCGGATTTTGACGGGAACGCCACCTAGCGGCCGCCGAAAAATTGCAGCTTAGATCCGACAGCGTACTAAGATGTACGCCTGTCGGATCGATCCCAGATGCCGTCGTATCTTGTTTTGTGGATACAAAACAAAGATACGACGCGGGAAATTTGAAATTATCAGTAGATACGCCGGCGTAATCCTTTTGTGGATCTGCCCCCTGATGTTTTTACAATAAAATGGTGAAAAGAACGATTTTGAGTCCTGGTAACGTACCGCCAAGGATGAGCTCCGGCGTGTTCGCACACTCCACGTGCAGCGCCCGCCAGGGGGTCGGCACTGCGCTAATCACAGGCACCCGAGACATTGTTCCGATGCGTGGCTGCAGAGATCGAGAAATGTCTCCCTGCCTGTGATTAGCGCAGCGCGGTGCCGACTTCCTGGCGGGCTCTGCACATGGACTGTGCGCACACGCCGGAGCTCATCCCTACGTACTGCATTCTGTGGGCCCCTGAACAGGTACCTCCCCATGAGGCTCAGGATATGAACGATTCTCACCTTAGTGGTCTTGAATATGGTGAATAGAAGAGGGAGGCCCTCGTTAATGAGCTCCTCGTTATAATCCTCCTCCCGTATGCTGGTGAACTCTTGCAGCAGATTCTCCATAATGGATCGGTGTGAGTAGTTGAAAGAGGTCCGCAGGGACTCGATCCATACATGCAGCTTCCATGGCACCCCTAGAATACATAAAGGAATATTGGAGGTCATCTTCTAAAAACTTTGAAACAAAAAGCCATACTGTCATTGCATGAATGTGACAAAGGTTTGTACAGCCGCTTTTAAAATATTAATGTATTTAGTCTAATATGACTTCTTATAATTGTAAGTTCTGTCTAGTGGCTATAATGCACTTTTTATTTTCCTGAAATAACCAAATCGGGAAAAAATGACACATTATTGCCACTAGATGGTGCTGATCATCATAGAAAATAAACGTATTAGACAAAATATGGCAATTTTGTTGCTGCTGTGCAAATGTTTGTAAAGGTTTTTAATAAATAGACCCCAAAAAATCCTGTGTCATGGGTGCACCCTGTTTTAAATGTTCATTTGCAAAGGAAAGAGTTTAAAAATATAGTTAAATAGGTAGATTCAGAGAGAAGTGCCTACAGTTACGGCGGCGTAGCTTAGTGTGTTTAGGCTACGCCGCCGTAAGTTAGCTAGGCAAGTACATGATTCACAATGTACTTACCTGCTAAGTTACGGCGGCGTAGCCTAAATCGGCCGGCGTAAGGGCGCCTAATTCAAATGTGTTTGAGGGGGGCGTGTTTTATGTTAATGGAGCTTGACCTTACGTTTTTCACGTTTCTTTTTAACTGCGCATGCGCCGGGCGCCTACATTTCCCAGTGTGCATTGCGGCTAAGTACGCCGTACGGGCCTATTGATTTAGACGTGGAGGTAAACAACGTAAATCCCGATTCACGGACGACTTACGCAAACGACGTAAAAATTTCGAATTTAGACGCAGGAACGGCGGCCATACTTGACATTACTATTCCAACTAGGGCATAGCTCTAACTTTACGCGGCCTATCTCTTACGTAAACGGCGTAAAAAAGAGATTTTTAATACAGCTTACCTGTAAAATCTTTTTCTTGGAGTACATCACGGGACACAGAGCGGCATTCATTACTATATGGGTTATATGGAGTACCTTCAGGTGTAGACACTGGCAATCTCAAACAGGAAATGCCCCTCCCTATATAACCCCCTCCCATAGGAGGAGTACCTCAGTTTTGTAGCAAGCAGTATGCCTCCCAAAATGGTCCTCAAAAAAGAGGGGTGGGAGCTCTGTGTCCCGTGATGTACTCCAAGAAAAAGATTTTACAGGTAAGCTGTATTAAAAATCTCTTTTTCTTTCTCGTACATCACGGGACACAGAGCGGCATTCATTACTATATGGGATGTCCCAAAGCAATGCTTACAATGAGGGGAGGGAGAACATCTCCAAGACAAAAGGATTTAATTTAGAGATATACTCAAATCATAATAAATCCAACTTAGTTGAGAAAAATAAAATTTTTAAATTTAACTCGAACAAGAGGAGCCCCCGGAATCCGAGGGTCTCAAACTGCAGCCTGCAGCACTGCCTGCCCGAAGGCAGTATCAGTATTCCTTCTTACGTCCAACTGTAGAATTTTGTAAACGTGTGGACAGAAGACCAGGTTGCCGCCTTGCAAACTTGAGCCATAGAGATCTGGTGGTGTGCTGTCCAGGAGGCGCCCATGGCTCTAGTAGAATGAGCCTTTAATGATACTGGAGGAGGCAACCCTTTCAAGCCGTAGGCCTGAGTGATTAATTGCTTAATCCACCTAGAAATGGTGGACTTTGCAGCTGCCTGCCCCTTCTTGGGCCCATCCGGTAGAATGAACAGCACATCTGTCTTCCGGATCTTCTTTGTAGCTTTAAGATAGGCCTTCATGGCCCTGACAATATCCAAGGTATGCAGCAACCCTTCCTTTCTGGAAGTAGGTTTAGGGAAGAAGGATGGTAATACCAAATCCTGGTTCAAATGAAAACTGGATATGACCTTCGGAAGGAAGGAAGGATGAGGGCGGAGAACGACCCTGTCCTTATGAAAAACAAGATATGGTTCCTTACAGGATAAGGCTGCCAGCTCCGAAACTCTTCTTGCGGAAACTATGGCAACCAAAAATACTAACTTCCTTGTCAGTAGAACCAAAGGAATATCAGCCAACGGCTCAAACGGTTGTTTCTGTAAACTTGACAGAACAAGATTTAAATCCCACGGACAAAGCGGGGATTTAACTGGAGGTCTAATACGTAAGACCCCTTGAAGGAAGGTCTTAACCAGCGAGTGGGTGGCCAGCGGCCGCTGAAACCACACTGACAGAGCAGAAATCTGTCCTTTGATTGTGCTTAATGCCAATCCTTTATCCACTCCTAGCTGGAGAAAACTTAATACTCTATCGATGGTAAATTTGCGAGAAAGCCATTGCTTGGACTCACACCAGCCTACATAGGCCTTCCAGACCCTGTAATAAATCACCCTAGAGACCGGTTTCCTGGCTCTGATTAGGGTAGAGATTACTTTCTGAGACAGACCTCTACCCCTGAGAATCAGGGATTCAGCTTCCAGGCCGTCAAATTTAGATGCCGTAAGGCAGGGTGGAGGATCGGACCTTGCGATAGCAGGTCTGGCCGTAGAGGAAGAGTCCAAGGGTCTCCCACTACCATCCTTAAGATTAGTGAGTACCATGCCCTTCTGGGCCATGCTGGAGCTACCAGGATGACTGGTATGTGCTCCACCCGGATCCTGCGCAGCAGGCGGGGTAGTAACTGGAGCGGGGGAAACGCATAAAGAAGTTTGAACTGATGCCAAGGGCAAACCAACGCATCGGTTCCGCAGGCCATCGGATCCCTTGAGCGGGACATGAACCTGTCTAGTTTCTTGTTGAGTCTCGATGCCATGATATCCACGTCCGGCACTCCCCATCTTTGGCAGAGTGCTTGAAAGACTAGTGGATGCAGAGACCATTCCCCCGGCCATAGAGTCTGGCGGCTTAAGAAGTCCGCCTGAAAGTTGTCCACTCCTGGAATGAATATTGCCGATATGCAGGGCACATGAGCCTCTGCCCATAGAAGAATCAAGCTCACCTCTCTCTGAGCGGCTTGACTCCTGGTTCCCCCTTGGTGATTTATGTGTGCCACGGCCGTGGCATTGTCTGATTGAATTCTCACCGGGAACCCCTGCAATTTTGACGTCCAAGCCCTGAGGGCTAGTCGAGCAGCTCTGAGCTCCAAGATGTTGATGGGCAACTGCTTCTCTGGCTTTGCCCAAGTACCTTGGCGAGTGCAACCATCCAAAATTGCTCCCCAGCCCGTCAGGCTGGCGTCTGTGGTCACTATCTTCCAAGCCACTGGGCTGAAAGACCTCCCCTTCAGTAGATTCTGAGGGTCTAACCACCAACACAGACTTTGTCGGACTCTTGATGAGAGCGGCAACGGGATATCCAAGGCCTGTGGCCTTCTGCTCCATGCTGACAGGATGGCTGCCTGTAGGATGCGAGTGTGGCTCTGGGCGTATGGTACCGCCTCGAATGTGGCCACCATCTTGCCTAGTAACCTCATACATAGGCGAATAGTCGGTTCTTTCTTGCTTAGAACCAGTAGGATTAATTCCTTGATGGCTTTTACCTTCCTCAGAGGTAGGAACACTCCTTGTTGTTCTGTGTCTAATCTCATGCCGAGATATTCCAACTGCTTTGTGGGCTGGAAAGCTGACTTTTCTCGATTTAGGACCCAGCCGGACCTCTCGAGGTATTGGACCGTGAGGGCCACTGCTCGCTCCAAGCCGGGAGACGAGTGATCTATGACTAGGAGGTCGTCCAGGTATGCTAGGATCGTGACCCCTTGGATCCTTAGTTTGGCTAGGATTGGAGCTAGGACCTTCGTGAACACCCGGGGGGCCGTAGCCAACCCGAAGGGAAGCGCCACGAATTGGAAGTGACGCGAAGCCACCATGAAGCGTAGATATCTTTGATGTGGCTGATAAATTGGAACATGAAGGTAGGCATCCTTTATGTCTATGGACGCCATGAAGTCGTCCTTCTGGAGTGTGGCAGCTGCTGACCGCACGGATTCCATCCGAAATGAGCGGATCTTTAGATATGCATTTACCATCTTTAGGTCCAAAATTGGCCTGACATCTCCATTGGATTTTGGGATGATGAATAGGTTGGAGTAGAAACCCAGCCCCTGTTCCAGGACTGGTACCTCTGCTATTACTTCCTGGGAAAGTAGATGATCTAATGCCGATCTTAATGCGGCTCCCTTTTCCGGATCGTTTGGAATCCTCGACTTCTGGAAATGAGGAGGAGGAAACCTTAGGAAATCTAATTTGTAGCCTGTGGCCACGGAAGACCGTACCCACTCGTCGGGAATGCTGGCTTCCCAAATCTCTGAAAAGAGTCGCAGCCTTCCCCCCACCTTCGTGGGTGGGGGCGCCCCTTCATAAGGTTGGCTTGGGGGCTGGTTTTGCTGGTTTGCGAAACCACTGCCTTTTGCCTCTAACAGCCTGTCCTTGTGATCTGCTGTTGAAGCCGAAGTTTGCTTTTGCAGGAGGCCGTCGATACTGCTTGGCATTAGAGGGCCCCTGCCCAGGGGAATACTGTCGTTTAAACGCAGGTCCCTGAACCTTCTTCTTAGTTGGCAAGAGAGTACTCTTGCCGTTTGAAATGGTCTGAATGTATTTATCTAGGTCTTCTCCGAAGAGTCGTCCTCCATGGAAGGGGAACCCTACCAGGAGCTTCTTGCATGGGGGCTCAGCCTCCCAGCTTTTTAACCATAAGAGTCTTCTCATATGGATAAGGGATAACGATAAACGTGACGCTTGCTGGATAGAATCCTTGATTGCGTCTACCGTAAAACATATGGCCTTAGGGACATCCGAAAATTTTTCTGCCTGCTGGGCCGGAATAAGTTTAAGCATCTGCTTAAATTGATCCGATAATGCTTGAGCGACCCCAATCGCAGCCACAGCTGGCTGTACTACTGCCCCTGCAGTAGTGAAGGAGTTCTTAAGTAGTGCTTCCAAGCGCTTATCAACTGGATCCTTGAACACCTGTATGTTTTCTACAGGGCATGTTAACGATTTGTTAACACATGAGATGGCTGCGTCCACTGCAGGAGTAGCCCATCTTTTGGAAAAATTTTCTTCCATAGGATATAGGACAGAGAACCTTTTAGGTGGTAAGAAGATCTTATCTGGCTTGTTCCAATCTTGGAACAAAATTCCCTCTAATAGAGGATGGATCGGAAACACAGCATTGCTTTGAGGCGCCCTCAGTGAGCCCAAAGCTGAAACCGTCGATACCTGGAGATCTGGTACTGGCAAGTTGAATGTCCTATGGACCAAGTCCGACAATCCTTGAATCCACCAGCTCTCCCTCAGGGAGACTGCCCCAGACTCCTCTGTATCCGGGTCTTCGATCCCTGAACCTACTTGGTCCGTGTCCAAGAGGTCGTCCAATTCCCCTGAGGAAAGGACCTCCTCTTCTGAGGGTCCGCGCTCGGGCGACGGAGATCTATTCCGCTTACTGCCCCGCATAGCTGCGGATATCATTTTTCCCATGCTTTTCTGCATCTCTTTTAAAGAGGTGAGTAATACCTCCTCCGTGACCATCTTAGGGTTGGACTGACCCGCGTCAGCTCCAGCCCCAGATCCCGATGGCCCCAAGGCTCCCTGTAGGGAAAACAGCGGCATACCATGGTACAATACCGAGGTACACCTGCTACCTATTGGTATTTGGAACTATAAAAGTTAATTGTCCAAACACCTGTTTGGGGGATAAAAAAAATGCTTCCTCTCCCCTAGATGACTGCAGCCTGGAACACACGAGGAGGTCAGCGTTTTGCCTGCTTGCAGGCTCTGAGGAGGAAGACTGAATGGAGCATCGCCTGGAGGCCTGCAGGTAAGCAAAGCTCTCTGACACACACATATATTTTTATATAACACAGGCCCCACTCAATGCTTTTCCAACACTACAAGGGAGGTCACATCTTATGAGGAATAATACATAGAGAGCCATCCTATCTTTATGATATGTGACTAGTTTGCCAGATGCAGTGCATAACTTTAGGCATGTCCCCTGTGACCCCCCAGAAAAAAACCTGCTAAGAACCAAGTTCCGCAAGTTTTCCCCTCACTTACCTGCTCCATGCCGCAGGACTTTGCCATCAAGAGGCCCAATCTTCCCCCATCTCCGTGGGGATGTCTAGACCTTCAGGCCCTGGGTTCCTATGAAGGATCCACTGTCCTGGGCCCATATAGCACCCTGGCAACAGAAAACTTTAGGTACCCAAAGGTTTCTAAGTTCTGGGCCCAGGGTCCAGCTCTCTAAAAAGAAAAGCATTATGGGCTATACCCCAAGGGTTTGGGGTCCGGTTACTGACCACTTTAGCGCTGAGGCTTTTTTGGACAGAACCGGTAGCTCACCTAATCCCAAGGATGCGGAGGCAAGCTAAACCATGACTAACACCTAAGACACTGGCGTAAAAACTGAGGTACTCCTCCTATGGGAGGGGGTTATATAGGGAGGGGCATTTCCTGTTTGAGATTGCCAGTGTCTACACCTGAAGGTACTCCATATAACCCATATAGTAATGAATGCCGCTCTGTGTCCCGTGATGTACGATAAAGAAAGTACTACGTCGGCCGGGCGTACGTTCGTGAATCGGCGTATCTCCTCATTTACATATTCTACGCCGACCGCAATGGAAGCACCACCTAGCGGCCATCCAAAATATTGCAATCTAAGATAGGACGGCGCTAGCCGTCGTATCTTAGATATGTTTAAGCGTATCTCTGTTTGAGCATACGTTTAAACATAAGTCGGCGTAGATTCTGAGTTAGGTCGGCTTATCTACTGATAAGCCGGCCTAACTCTTTGTGAATCTACCTAAAAGTCTCTGTATGAATGTCACACAAACATTAATGGAGAGAAGTTGTGGATCGCTGTCTGGCAGGATCTTACCGAGGCCGCGCAGCTCCATAGTGATGTCCAGATAGCCATGTTCTGCGCTGTAGTACGTAGCCTCCTGCAGCGCCTTCATTCTGGTCTTACAGAGCCGGATAGGACCCCGATCTGAGCTGCCGATACTGGAGGTGTCACTCTCCACCCCCTCCGCCAGGATCTCCTCCAGGGAGAGGACATCTCCCGTACAGAGTTGGGGCTGAGTCAGCAGTTTTCGCAGGACATTCCTAGAAGGAAGAAGAAGAGAGTGAATGCGGTCTGATCTCTACCACCAAAATAGAAGAACATAATAAAAAAGAAAGATATGTGCAGGAGCCTATGGAAGCTAAAGCTCAGCAGGGTACTGAGTATAATGTGGGACCCTGTTCTAACTAGGAGCTGGAGTATTTCCTTAGCCACCAGCTAGTTGCAAACTATCAGAGCACGTCCGATTCTGATTTTTAAGATCACTACAAACATTACAGTCCAAATGTACAATCTTCTTTGGATCTACCAACAAGTATGCAATGCAAGGGTCTGCCTGATTGGATACAAATTGATCGAATAGTTTAGGTAGGTCCTCATATTACATAGGAATGGTAGATCTGAAGTTGATTGGACAAAGATTGTAGTCATATTATAATGATTATGGTGAGACTTTGTATGAACAAATTTATTCTAAAGCCCTGTACACACGGCTGGGAATCCCACCAGGAAAAAAAAACGTTGGTTTTCCTGACGGGATTCCTGGCAAGGTTGCCTTGCAAAGCCGTGCATACAGACGCCCACTCAAAAGAACCGCCGTTCTTTTGAATGGCAAGAACGCCGTGACGTCATCGACTACGACGAGCCGGCATCTCGTCATATTCGATGCCGTCGCCGCCATCTTGCTACACCCCACACTAACCTTGTATGCTACCGCGCATGCGTCAAAGTGTTATTGAGCATGCACGGTTTTTCACCGCATACAGACGACCGGTTTTCTCGGCAGGAAACACGCTGCCGGGAAACCAGACGAGAAAATAGAGAGCAGGGTTCTCTATTTTCCCGTCGGGATTCCCATTTGTTTTCCTGACGGTAAAACTGCTAGGGAGCATACTAGGGTTGTCCCGATACCACTTTTTTCAAGTACTCGCCGATACCAATACTTTTTTTTAAATGTCATGTGACAGTTTCTCAAACCACAATACAGATTAGGTGGCACTGATCTGCAGCACTAATAGGATTAGGTGGCACTGATATGCAGCACTGATAGATGACTGACTGGCACATGGCACTGACGGCTGGCTGGCACTGGCAGGTGGCACTGGTGGCTGGCGGGCACTGACGGCTGGCTGGCACTGGCAGGTGGCACTGGTGGCTGGCGGGCACTGATGGCTGGTGAGGCACTGGCAGGTGGCACTGATGGCTGGCGGGCACTGATGGGGGAGGCTGCCTGCAACGCCCATCTTGGTACTCCTTGCACTCCGCCGCATAACAGCGGCAGCGGCCATCTTGTTACACCCAAACTATATTGGCTGGGTGTAACAAGATGTCCGCTGCTGGCATACTGTGGCCGAGTGCAGGGTGTACTAAGATGGGCGTCTCTGACGGCAACACGGAATATGAAGGCTCTGGCTGCCCTGAATTCTGCACTCCCTGTCAACCCTCCACTCCGCCAGGTATCGGCTAAGGCATCGGGAGCATTTGTGCGAGTACAAGTACTTGCGCAAAGGCTTAGTATCGGTCCCGATACCGATACTAGTATTGGTATTGGGACAACCCTAGAGCATACACACGGCCGGGATTCCCGGCCAAATGCTCTCCTGGCAGTTTTCCTGCCGGGAAAACCGGTCGTGTGTACAAGGCTTTAAAGTCCTGAAAGCTCAGATCAGAGACAGTGTCTCCAGTTACCGATTATTTTCTGGAACACTTGGGTGCTGAAGCAACAATATGGCATAGTGGCTTTAGTGGTTAGCTCGTCTGCCTGGCAGCAGTAGGGTCATTGGTTGGGATCCCAACCATGATAATGTCTGCATGGAGTTTGCATGTTCTCCCTGTGCTTGTGTGGGTTTGCTCCAATACGCCAAAAACATGCTAGGTTAACTGTCTCCTGTGTAAATTGGCCCTTGTGTGTGTATGTATGTGAGAGAGGGGCCTCAGATTGTAAGCTCCCCAAGGACAGGGAGTGATGTGAATATAAAATATGTGAAGCGGTGTGTAAATTATCAGCGCTATGTAAACACCTGTAATAAATAATAAAATAGTCCAACTATGTAAATGGATTTGGAAGCTTATAAAAACAGGGGATAATTACATGCTAGCTCTGGGGGAAATGACCACAAAAATAGAATGATTGATAATAATAATAATAAATGAATCAGTTTTAGTTGTCAAAATAAAGCATTCCCTATATACTTTAATACTGTGTGGTTCAGGTTTAGCTTTGGAATAGTCCGCTACCTCTTTTCAGACGGTAGATGGCGCTAATGCTAGACTATAGGGAGAGTCCATCACAAATACAGCAAAGTTCCATCACAAAAAGTTGGAATGTGCAACATAAATAAAATAAATCGCTTTGTTACAATACAAAGTTACAATATGGAACATCCTGGCTGCCTGTCTGTTTCCGCACATGGGAAAACGTGCTGCCGTTTCCGATGCGTGGGGGTGCCATTAAGAAGTAATGACCCCCTGTGCGTTTGCTAAACAGCAGTGCATTTTTGCTGCGAGTGTGAGAACGCATGAGATTTACATGCAGTCCCTCGCTCACATAGATGTGAACACAGCCGTATGCAGGAGCAGAAATGTGGTCAGTGGCATATGAATGGTGGGATATAATCTGCTCAGCCTATTCTTAATTTCTTTCTGCAGTATTCTGTGTTATGTATATACAGTATGTGCCAAGAGCTGATTGGGGGCACCTGATCCAAGGGGGAACTCTGATTGGGGGCACCTGATCTAAGGGGGAACTCTGATGGGGGGCACCTGATCTAAGGGGGAACTCTGATGGGGGGCACCTGATCTAAGGGGGAACTCTGATGGGGGGCACCTGATCTAAGGGGGAACTCTGATGGGGGGCACCTGATCTAAAGGGGAACTCTGATGGGGGGCACCTGATCTAAAGGGGAACTCTGATGGGGGGCACCTGATCTAAAGGGGAACTCTGATGGGGGGCACCTGATCTAAAGGGGAACTCTGATGGGGGGCACCTGATCTAAGGGGGAACTCTGATGGGGGGACACCTGATGTAAGGGGGAAGAGTAAGGATTTAGAGATGAGGGAAATAAACGTCCATGATTGATTACATTTGATTTTAGAAGTATACAGGTATAAGCAGGGCCAAAGGCAGTTATGGCAGAGAGTGTTCTAGAAGTGATGAATTGCCGGGGTTCCTACCTGTGCCCATGTGCGGCTGAGTGGCTGAAGCAGTTCATGTCCTCGTGTAGCGAGGATGACACCCGCCCGGCTTCCAGCATGTTCAGGAGGGGATCGGCTCCTCTGTCCAGGAGAAGACTGACCAGCTCATAGTTACCTGCAAAGAAGATCAGAAATGAAATCCTGCCGCAGACAACGAGCAAACTGCTCTCCTGTGCCCGTCCCCTGCAGCTCTGCCAGGCTCCCTCTCCCCTGGCTGCTGCAGGGGATCTGTCAGGATGGAGAGCCGGGAAGGGGATGGTAAATGTGTCATTTACCAACCCCTTCATTTTCTGTATGGAGAGTCAGTGACATTATATATATATATATAATAAAAAATAAAAAATAAATGGTAAAAAAATAAAATAAAAAACTACTGACACCAGTGGCGAAACTATTAAGCCCTGTACACACGATCGGAATTCGGACGGTCTAAAAACTGATGGATTGGAAATCCGATGAAGCTGACTTTTATCAGTCTTGCATACACACTATCAGACTAAATTCCGACCATCCAAAACTCAGTGACGTAAAAAACGACGACGTGCTGAGAAAAATGAAGTTCAATGCTTCCGAGCATGCGTCGACTTGATTCTGAGCATGCATTCACATCTGGCATTAATGCATTCTATTGGCCAGAATATTAATTTATTCTGCCCATTAGAATATGTTAGTATGCATAATCACACCTAGCATGAAGCTCAAAATCTCCTCTCCTGAATGCAAATTGGTGTTTTTTTTTTTCTGCCTTTAAACTCCCTTAAACGCCTATAGTGTGCACGGACACATAGGCTAACATAGATGTACGTTTAGAGGCAGAAACAAAAAAGAAGCTAAAACGCCTTAAAACCCCAGTGTTTGAGCTCAAGTGTGTATGAGGCCTTAAAAATAAATTCCAGTATGGATGGTGGGAACCCCTTATTAAGAACAAGGAATGTATGTAGACCCAGGAACTCAGTGCAGAGATCTCACCAATGCAATCCCTAAGGCCCCGTACACACGATAGAATCCATCCGCTGAAAAATCCCAGTGAATGGGTTTCAGCGGATAGATCCTATGGTGTGTACACTCCAGCGGATCTGTTTCCGCGGATATTTATCCCCTGGGATGGATTCCAGCAGATCGAATATTTGCTGACATGCCAAGCAAATCCATCTGCTGGAATCCATCCCAACGGATGGATCCGCTGGTCTGTATAGACTCACCGGATCCATCCGTTCGAAGGGATCCCCCGCATGCGTCGTAATGATTCGACGCATGCGTGGAATTCCTTATATGACAGCGTCGCGCACGTCGCCACGTCATAATCGCGGCGATGGCGCGACACGTCATCGCCAGAGGATTTCGGCGCGGATTTCAATGCGATGGCGAGTACACTCCATCGCATAGAAATCTGCTGAAATCCTCGAGAGGATTTATCCGCGGAAACGGTCCGCTGGACCGTATCCGCGGATAAATCCTCCCGTGTGTATGGGGCCTAAGAGACAGCAGAGACTGTCAGGTTTCAGGTCCAGAGTTAGAAAAGGTGACAGAAATGTGGTGACGGCCGGTGGTGGGTGTAAGGAGTACCTGCAGCAGAGGCCAGCTGTAAAGGGGTCTCTGCATAGTTGTCTTCTCTGCTGTTCCCGACTGAGCCCTCCACACTGGCGCCGGCATCCAGGAGTAACTGGAGAGAAATAAAGCAAAAGAGATCAGGCTGGGCTCACAATAAGAGAACGCTCACTAGTATATGGCAGTCATTATTTGTGTAGAGCCAAGCCAGCTTCCCTCCTCAAAGGACAGCAAACAAAAACGTGTCCATTTCATTGTAGATGGAGTAGGGATTAGATACACTGTAAAGTTTCTTTTGCTGTCTGTGTCCCATTGAGGAGTATCTATGACTGCTGGAGATGAGGTAATGTGTGTATACAATATATGGGTGGTAGGTATGGGGGGGGGGTATTTATGACTGTTGGAGATGAGGTAATGTGTGTATAGAATATATGGGTGGTAGGTATGGGGTGGTAGGTATGGGGAGCGGTAACGGTCACCACCGTTTACGATATCCCCATTCCATCAACCCAAGACAGCTTATCCGACAGTCCGACAGACATCAGACACGATCCATCTCATTTCCCAGAATAAGAGAGACATACGCTCTGTTCTCTGGTTTCAAAATTTATGAATGACTTTAATGGTTCCTTAGCTTTCTTATATACAGTACAAGCATGTTACAGTAATCAAAGGAACAAAGACACACTCCACCTACACATCACACAATGGGGCTTCAATCAAATTCTTTTAGATAATGACATTCAGGTGAGTTAATTATCCCCTAGACGTCCTGTCTCTGTGACAAGTTCCCCTCACCTGTTACACAAAACACATTCCTTTACTAAACATAATTGACATGCTAATTCCCTACCCCTAAAAGGAGACATCTGACCTTTCAGACTTAATCAGTACAATGGACACAAACAGTATTAGCATCACACAATGGAATGTCTAGGAGCAGACGCAATTAACACCTCAAAAGCATGTGTCCCCCCATTGAATGAAAACACTCCGTTTGGAGTCAGACTTTAACAACTTGTAATATTCCAAGATATCCTGCAAAACATGAATTATCATTTACCAGTCACCCTATGCCCAAAAGGGGCACAGGGTGACCCAAGAGTCATTAGTGACGCTGGCACATGAGTACCCCCAATCCTTCAAAAGTCTCTGAGGATCACGGGTCATTCTGTTACAGGGGCGGTGGGAGTATTTATGACTGTTGGAGATGAGGTAATGTGTGTATACAATATATGGGTGATAGGTATGGGGGGCGGTGGGGGTATTTATGATTGTTGGAGATGAGGTAATGTGTGTATACAATATATGAGTGGTAGGTATGGAGGGGCGGTGGGGGTATTTATGATTGTTGGAGATGAGGTAATGTGTGTATACAATATATGAGTGGTAGGTATGGAGGGGCGGTGGGGTATTTATTACTGTTGGAGAAGAGGTAATGTGTGTATACAATATATGAGTGGTAGGTATGGGGGGCGGTGGGGGTATTATGACTGTTGGAGATGAGGTAATGTGTTTATACAATATATGAGTGGTAGGTATGGGGGGGTGGTATTTATGACTGTTGGAGAGGAGGTAATGTGTGTATACAATATATGAGTGGTAGGTATGGGGGGCGGTGGGGGTATTATGACTGTTGGAGATGAGGTAATGTGTGTATACAATATATGAGTGGTAGGTATGGGGGGGTGGTATTTATGACTGTTGGAGATGAGGTAATGTGTGTATACAATATATGAGTGGTAGGTATGGGGGGGTGGTATTTATGACTGTTGGAGATGAGGTAATGTGTGTATACAATATATGAGTGGTAGGTATGGGGGGGGGGGTGGTATTTATGACTGCTGGAGATGAGGTAATGTGTGTATACAATATATGGGTGGTAGGTATGGAGGGGCGGTGGGGGGGCATTTATGACTGCTGGAGATGAGGAAATGTGTTTGTATACAATATATGAGTGGCAGGTATGGGGGGGCATTTGTGGCTGCTGGAGATGAAGTAGTGTGTCTGTATGGCTGCCAGTGGGCGGATGGACTGGTAACACACATGATCCTATTTTGCACAGTGAGGACATATTGTATCTACAGGAGGAGGTGGGGTAGTGTATATATGACCGGTGAAGATGGGACAGCCATCTTGCAGGCGATGGTTTGCAGTCCCCCAGTTAATGCCATTTCACAAGTTGGCAGAACTCTTTATGGCATTGTGCGTCTACTGAAGGCATCTGTAGCGGACTTGTTCCAACTTACCTGCACAACCGATATGTGTCCATGGAGGACAGCAAACGTCAATGCAGTCCAGTGCCGGGTGTCAGGGTGCACAGATGGGTGTCGGGGGGAACTGCTGGGCACCTGCAAGAAGGGAAACCATAAGATTTACTTCTAATAGTGAGCTGCTGATACACCTAGACTCTAAAAGGGAACATAGAGTGCGGATTCCTGGTACATTCAGACCCCTCCCGATTCTCAACGCACAAGATTTGTATTAATATGCTGGAGGAAAGAGACGAGGGAAGCATTTCACATTGATCTGCATAACGTTCAAATCAACAAGGACTGGAGCACCTATGGGGGATGCACCTTTGGTTCTTCTCCTGATGAATTGCTCACACAGAGGGTATTGTTATACCAGAAGACGCAACAAGGACCCCCAATCTACATCCTGCTGTTAGGACAGCTTTGTAGAAGGATGTCAGAGTTTTAGAGATTGTAAGAACTGGACAGATTTCGGAGGATCTTTTCAGGTCCAGAGTGGCAATGTGGCAGATTTGACGTCTCTCAGGACTGGTGACTGTATTGTTTTTTTTACAGGCTCCTCTCCCCCCCTTTCCACCGGCGCCTCAACTCTAACTGTGGGCACCCGGCCGTGACAGCTTTCGGCTTCACAATCGGGCACTCACTGCGCATGTGCGAGCGGCGTTGCGCTCCACGAGTGGACAAACGATCGCCTGGGACCTGTCACGTGTCTCAGGCGATCGCCTACAGAAATAGGAGTTGCCCAAGCGGTCCCTGGGCGGAAGGAGAAAGTGGTACAGGAAGTCCCACTATTACTGAAGCCCCCACTCCCCCCCCCCCCCAAAAAATGACATGCATGTAAGTGGGCGAAGAGTGGTTTAACCACTTCCAGACCTGCGCACGACGATGTACGTCCTATTTTTAAAGATTGATATCTCGGTAACGGCAGCAGCTGCTGCCACAACCGAGGTATCGATCTTTAGTGTGCGCGGTCCGGTACACGATAACGGCGGTCTCCGCGGCGGATTCGCCGCGAGATCGGCGTTATCGGTGGCGGGAGAGGGGCCCCCCCCCTCCCCCTCCGCTGCTTACCGGAGCCGTCGGTAGCGGCGGAGACGATCGGGACCGTTCGGCTGGTGACTGGGGTTGCGAGTGAAGGAAAAATCTCCTTTGCCCGTCCCCATAGCTCTGCTGGGCGGAAGTGACGTCAAAACGTCAGTCCCGCCCAGCCTCTTAAAGAAACATTTTTTTTTTGTCATTTGAAAAAATGACAGTTTCATATATATTTTTTTTTTTTCTTGCATTTTAGTCTAATTATGAGATCTGAGGTCTTTTTGACCCCAGATCTCATATTGAAGAGGACCTGTCATGCTTTTTTCTATTACAAGGGATGTTTACATTCCTTGTAATAGGAATAAAAGTGATAATTTTTTTTTTCCAGTGTAAAAAGTAATAAAATAAATAAAAATAAATAAGAAAACAAAAAAAAAATTTTTTAAAGCGCCCCGTCCCGACGAGCTCGCGCGCAGAAGCGAACGCATACGGGAGTAGCGCCCGCATATGAAAACGGTGTTCAAATCACACAAGTGAGGTATCGCCGCGATCGTTAGAGCGAGAGCAATAATTCTAGCCCTAGAGCTACTCTGTAGCTCAAAAAATGCAACCTATAGAATTTTTTAAACGTCGCCTATCAAGATTTTTAAGGGTAAAAATTTGACGCCATGCCACGAGCAGGCGCAATTTTTAACCGTGACATGTTGGGTATCATTTTACTTGGCGTAACATTATCTTTCACAATATGTAAAAAAATTGGGCCTAATTTATTGTTGTCTTATTCTTTAATTCAAAAAAGTTAATTTTTTCCAAAAAAAGTGCGCTTGTAAGACCGCTGCGCAAATACGGTGTGACAAAAAGTATTGCAATGACCACTATTTTATTCTCTAGGGTGTTAGAAAAAAAAATATAATGTTTGGGGGTTTTAAGTAATTTTCTAGCAGAAAAAACTGTTTTAGTCTTACAAACACCAAATCTGAAAAACACCTAAGGTCTGGAAGTGGTTAAGCAGAAGTTCCACTATTGGGTGGAACTCCGCTTTAAGGGAGGAGAGTTAGCTGTCCGTCTAATTATACCTCAGCCATGTCTAGTGAGGTCAGAACAAGCCCATTTCACACCCTCACTGGTGCTGGGTCATCGCTAAGCACCAGTGAGGGTTGAAACGCGTTAGCTACAGCGGTTCCTGCACTTCTTGTACTGTATGGACTGTTTTTATACCAATAAAGGTGATTGGATCAGAGTGGCGCTATCTGGATTTACTTTACTACATGACCATCGCACATGCCGGGGCCGGCACCCTTTCTTCATCTAGGGGAGGTCAGTGTTGAGATTACCATCTGGAGCGGTATATCATTCTCACAGAGAGCACAAAAGGTTACCAGCTCACAAGATTTCTGTCAGGATCAACTTGATTTTGCACTTATTGAACAGATCTAAAAAAAAAATAGAAGCGGCTGCAGAAGACAAGCAGGCTATAGATCACCACATAGCAAATGTCAATATAATGTAAAAAAGATCCCCAGTTTTGTCATTAGCGGTGGAGTTTTCACAAGCATACTATGGACGTGATGAATCACTTCTTTATGTAACACAATTTGCGTTTTTATTTAAATTGCTCTTTAACACCCTTCTATAGCACTGTGGTAGCAAACAGGAATTTTTGAAAAAAAAAAAACTTCAAAGACTTGGTTAGAGCTGCCCGAGCCTGAATATTCTCTAATTGGATCAGCATCGTGTTGAAGAACTCAGCAGATTTTCCTAATAATAAAAAAACCACAAGAGCCACAATATTACCTCCTTGTGAAACAGCAGCAGCCTTTCAGCCGTACCCGGCCTCTGCTTAAAGGGACACCAAGTAAAAACATATTTTGGGGGCTAGATTGCCTGTAATGTTGTATTTGGCTTGCTAAACCCAATTATAATTTATTATATTGCTAGTTGTTACTTGTCATTTCAGTGTTCCAATATGATGTTGTAATACATGGGGCGAGGACGGATAAATAATTATACTACAATTGTTCTTTGATACCCAAATATGCTAGGAGGAGCCAGAAATATCAGTGTGGCCTCATATACAAAGGGGGTCATTTGCAGGCACACAATTTGGGTAAATTTGGTTCTCTTACAACTTTCTTTTTTTGTGGTTGTTTTACAGTTTTTTTTTTGTGCATTTCAGGCTAGAATGATTTAAAAAAAAAAAAAAGCAAATTTCTAGGCAATAAAACACTAAAAAAAGTTTTACCCCTATTGTGGAGTCACCAGTAAGGTATTTGTATAATGAAATCATATCCCCTCTCAAGCGTCTCCTCCAGAGAGAATAAGTTCAGTGCTCGCAACCTTTCCTCATAACTAATATCCTCCAGTCCCTTTATTAGCTTTGTCGTCCTTCTCTGGACTCGCTCCATTTCCAGTACATCCTTCCTGAGGATTGGTGCCCAGAACTGGGCAGCATACTCCAGGTGCGGCCGGACCAGAGTCTTGTAGAGCGGAAGAATTATTGTTTTCTTTTCCAATATTTTTATTCAGAATTTTTTTTAACAAAACAAGATCAGCATTTATCATTGTGATAGGAAGTACC
The DNA here is from genome assembly GCF_905171775.1 of Rana temporaria. NCBI lineage: Eukaryota > Metazoa > Chordata > Amphibia > Anura > Ranidae > Rana > Rana temporaria. Next base: position 19,100,451 of record NC_053499.1, on the reverse strand, counting down.
GTATTTATCGCGGTATAGCGCGGTCCCGCGTATACCACGCACCCCTAAAGTTGCCCCGAATCCTGTGGAAAAAAAGTTTTTACAGTTTTGGTGTTTTGCGCGGCGTCCATCGACGGCCTCGTCGGGTCCGTCGTCCGTCTGCGGCTTCGGGTGTCCTCTTCGTCGGGTCCGGCGTCCTCCCCGCTCATTTCCCGCGCCGAGTTTGAATACTGCGCCGACATATACAGAGCGCAGTACACTCGTGTATTGTCGGCAATGCTGTCGGCAATGCTCGGCTACTCTCGCGCTGACGTCCTGTACGTCCAGGACGTCAGCGCGGGAGGAGCCGAGACTGCCCGACAATACACGAGTGTACTGCGCTCGGTATATGTCGGCGCAGTATTCAAACTCGGCGCGGGAAAGCGGGTATCGGCGTATACCGCGCACCCACGATTTTGCCCTGATTTTCAGGGCAAAAAAGTGCGCGGTATACGTCGATAAATACGGTAATTGTACATTTACAAATCAGTTATGATTCGGTTGCATCACTGACAATCTTATATTTATGTGCAGCTTTATGTATCATTGTCCACATATTTGACCTACATGAAAAGGTCAAACGTAAACCGAAAAAATAACAAAAAAAGTCAAAAACATTTTGGGGCTCCTCTTCTCACTACAAATAGTACCCAGATGTGTAGCATAGGGAACCATGATGGGTAAGAATTATCGTTTTATCACTGGAGTTAATCCCCTTTTTAATGCATGCCAGCTTGGCATCGCATGCCATTGCTGAGCCTATCATCTACTAGGACCCCCAGGTCCTTTTCCATCCTAGATTCCCCCAGAGGTTCTCCCCCCCCAGTGTATAGATTGCATTCATATTTTTGCCACCCAAATGCATTATTTTACATTTTTCTACATTGAACCTCATTTGCCATGTAGTTGTCCACCCCATTCATTTGTTCAGATCTGCAAGGTTTTCACATCCTGCGGAGAAGTTATTGCCCTGCTTAGCTTAGTATGATCCGCAAAAACAGAGATTGAGCTGTTTACCCCATCCTCCAGGTCGTTTATGAACAAATTAAATAGGATTGGTCCCAGCTCAGAACCCTGGGGGACCCCACTACCCACCCCTGACTAATCCGAGTACTCCCCATTTATCACCACCCTCTGAACTCGCCCCTGTAGCCAGTTTTCAATCCATGTACTCACCCTATGGTCCATGCCGACAGACCTTATTTTGTACAGTAAAGGTTTATGGGGAACCTGTGTCAAATGCTTTTGCAAAATCCAGATATACCACATCTACGGGCCTTCCTTTATCTAGATGGCAACTCACCTACTCATAGAAAGTTAATAGATTGGTTTGGCAAGAACGATTCTTCATGAATCCATGCTGATGATACCAGTCTCATTACTAAAATCTTGTGTATATAGTCCCTTATCACCCCCTCCAAGAGCTTGCATACTAATGATGTTAGGCTAACTGGTCTGTAATTCCCAGGGAGGTATGTTGGGCCCTTTTTAAATATTGGTGCTACATTGGCTTTTCTCCAATCAGCTGGTACCATTCCAGTCAGTAGACTGTCAGTATTCTTTTTCTTGGTGGTGACCCAGCCATCGTAGTGATGCTCCTATAAGTATATAAGTCCCACAAGTGACTCTCTTACCGCAGCATCCAGGTCAGCTCCAGCTTCTATCAACATCTGCACCATGGCCTCATCCCCAGCTGCACAGGCGTACATGAGCGGCGTCAAACCCTGGAAAAGGAGCAACGTTTACATATTAAAGGGGATTTAGAGGATTATTATTTATTGTTTTTGGGCAGTAAAATGTTTGAATGTAATCAGCTTGATAGAAATGATCTATTTATTTATCTATCTTTCATTGTATCCATCCATCTCTCAACCTATCCATCCCTCAATATTTCCATTCTTCAGCCCATCCATCCTTTATTCATATTTCAATCCATTCCTTCTTTAATCTATGTATCCCTCAGTCTATTCATTCTTCAATTATTATTATTATACAGGATTTATATAGCGCCAACAGTTTGCGCAGCGCTTTACATCAGGGAAGACAGTACAGTCACAATATGAATCAATACAGGAGGTATCAGAGGGCGCTGCTCGTTAGAGCTTACAATCTAGAAGGGAGGGTCAAGTGGAACAAAGGGTAGTAGCTGTGGGAGATGATCAGATGGACTCAAATGCAAATACAGTTGTTAGGTGTGGGAAGGGTAGGTTTCTCTAAAAAGGAGGGTTTTTAGGGATCCTCTAAAAGCCAATAGAGAAGGAGATAGGCGGATAGATTGGGGTAAGGAGTTTCATAGGCTTGGAGAGGCTCTGGAAAAGTCCTGGAGACGAGCTTGGAAGCAGGTGATGAGAGAGCTAGAGAGTAGGAGGTCTTGAGAAGAACAAAGAGAACAATTAGGTTGGTATTTAGAGACTAGATCAGTGATGTAGCTAGGGGCAGAGTTGTGGATGGCTTTGTAGGTAATTGTTAGTAGTTTGAATTTAATTTGTTAGGTGAGTGGAAGCCAGTGGAGGGATTGACAGAGAGGAGTAGCAGAGAGAGCGGTTGGTAAGGTGGATGAGTTTCAATGCATCTATCCCTTGATCTGTCCATCCTTGGATCCATACTTTAATCCATTCATCCCTCAATCAGTTCATCCTTCAATTGGTCCATCCCTCATTCTATCCATCCTTTATTCCACACATCCCTCATTCTATCCATCCTTTATTCCACCCATCCCTCATTCTATCCATCCTTTATTCCACACATCCCTCATTCTATCCATCCTTTATTCCACCCATCCCTCATTCTATCCATCCTTTATTCCACCCATCCCTCATTCTATCCATCCTTTTTTCCACCCATCCCTCATTCTATCCATCCTTTATTCCACCCATCCCTCATTCTATCCATCCTTTATTCCACCCATCCCTCATTCTATCCATCCTTTATTCCACACATCCCTCATTCTATCCATCCTTTATTCCACCCATCCCTCATTCTATCCATCCTTTATTCCACCCATCCCTCATTCTATCCATCCTTTATTCCACCCATCCCTCATTCTATCCATCCTTTATTCCACCCATCCCTCATTCTATCCATCCTTTATTCCACACATCCCTCATTCTATCCATCCTTCATTCCACCCATCCCTCATTCTATCCATCCTGTATTCCACACATCCCTCATTCTATCCATCCTTCATTCCACCCATCCCTCATTCTATCCATCCTTTATTCCACCCATCCCTCATTCTATCCATCCCTCATTCTATCCATCTTTTATTCCACACATCCCTCATTCTATCCATCCTTTATTCCACCCATCCCTCATTCTTTCCATCCTTTAATCCATTAATCTCTCAATCTGGCCATCCTTCAATCTATACATCCTTCGATTTATCTATCCCTCATCCTTCAATCCCTCAATTAGTCTTTTACGCAATCTGGCCATCCTTCCAGAAAAGGGAGGCCTATAAAATGCAAGGAGGGAGGACGTGTGCTATGGAATCGAGTCTCAAAGTAGTCAAAACTTCTATCATGTTTAAAAGGCACATTGCAACTGAATAAAAAATAATTAAAGGAAAGGAAAAGCACTGCAACCAATCATTTAAAATACTTTATTTTTTGTGCCTTTACCTGCAAAGTTTTAGGCTGATGACAGGGTCTCTTTAATGATAAATACTCCCTAATCAGCGTGCATTTTTAAAGCATTATCTCGCTGTTTAGTTAGACAAAACATATTTTTAAACCATAATAGAGCTGTGTGTTCCCTGTCCAGGTACGTCAGTCATATGATCCCACATAGGACTTTACTGCACAGAGCTGCTGCCAAAATAGATTTCTCACAGTCGGCACATGGCGATTCTTGATCCAGCATAAAAAAATCCTGCAGATAAATTTACATTACATTTACTAGTGATTTTTTTATCCTGACCGCAGCCAGACCTATGCAGGAGAGCACCGTGAATGTGAACATTTCTTTAGTCCATTGTGACTGGCCAAAATGGTTTGATGGAAACCTTTACTGGGAGAAATACACTCACCGGACACTTTATTAGGTACACCTGTTCAATTGCTCGGTAACACAAATCGCTAATCAGCCAATCACACGGCAGCAACTCAATGCATTTAGGCATCTAGACGTGGTGAGGACAACTTGCTAAAGTTCAAAGTGAGCATCAGAATGGAGAAGAAAGGGTATTTAAGTGACTTTGAATGTGGCATGGTTGCTGGTGCCAGACGGGCTGGTCTGAGTATTTCGAAAACTGCTGATCTACTGGGATTATCACACAAAACCATCTCTCAGGTTTACAGAGATTGGTCAGAAAGAGAGAAAATATCCAGTGAGCGGCAGTTGTGTGGAGGAAAAATGCCTTTTTGATGTCAGAGGAGAATGGGCAGACTGGTTCAAGATGATAGAAAAGCAACAGTAACTCCAATAACCACTCGCTACAACCAAGGTATGCAGAATACCATCTCTGAACGCACAACACATCAGACCTTGAAGCAGATAAGCTACAGCAGCAGAAGACCACACCGGGTGCCACTCCTGTCAGCTAAGAACAGGAAACTGAGGCTACAATTCGCACAGGCTCACCAAAATTGGACAATAGAAGATTGGAAAAATGTTGCCTGGTCTGATGAGTCTTGACTTGAGCTGCGACATTCAGATGGTCGGGTCAGAATTTGGTGTAAAGCATGGATTCATCCTGCCTTGTATCACCAGTTCAGGCTGGTGGTGGGGGTGTAATGTGTAAGGAATATTTTCTTGGCACACTTTGGACCCTTAGTACCAAATGAGCATTGTTTAAAAACACCCCGGCCTACCTGAGTACTGTTGCTGACCATGCCCATCCCTTTATGACTACAGCGTCCCCATCTTCTGATGGCTCCTGTGTGGTTAGTACAGCAGCCAGCCCAGGCTGGGGACCAAGGGTTAAACATGTACGGCTCAGCTCCTGGGCTTTTGGCGGGCCCATGATATAAAGAGGGGGACAGCTAAGACTGGAGAGAGAGGAGGGGCCAGGATTCGGGAGTACGAAGGGTTCGAGGGCTTTGGACAAATCTCTGTCTCTTGCTGGATGGTGCACGCCTGCTATAGCAGCTATAATGGAGTTCCAATCCACTCTGTAATATATTGATGTTCCTGGCATGGTGTGTAGGGAAACAGGGATCCACGGTGAGAATGGAAGCCAACATAAAGGTTGCAACTGAAGTAATAGTTTTGGACAGTAGTTCTTATATGTTGACATCAAGTCATCCATTGCAGACAATCCCAGAATACTCTGCTCTAGGTTTCTCACTCCTACTGCACTGATTGAAGGACGCCAGCTCTAAAAAGTCTGTGACCAGCTGAACGTTGTAATGCAAGGAATCGAAATAGGGCTGCTGAACTTCTAAGAACCCAAAGCGAGTTTACTAGAATTACCCGGCACAAGAAAAATTAACCTGCTCCCCTTTACATGTTTTACTCCATCCAGACCTTATTCATTGAGTGAATTTATGACTAAGCTCCAGATGGAGTGAAATGCGTAAGGCCCCATTCACACGAGGCGGACTCCGTTCCTTACGGAGTCCGCCTGCTCCCGCCAGCTCAGCGGCAGATCAGTCCGCAGATCTCCGCTGAGCCGACGGATGACAAGCTCCTCTCTGCTCACTGAGCGGGGAGGGGCTTGTCGGGCATCGCTGTGTCCTATGGAGCGATCTGATGAAAACGGACAGCATGTCCGTTTTCATCAGATCTTACCCGATCCACATGGACGGATGGGGACGTGCCCCCCATACGTCTGTTTTTAGCGGATCGGATAGGGTCGGATGTCAGCGGACATGTCACCACTGACATCCGATGCTCCATAGGGATGCATGGAGCGGCCGTTCAGGTCCGCCGTCAAAACTGACAGGTGGACCCGAACGGCCCGTCGTGTGAATGAGGCAGGGAGCAGGTGGATTTTTCTTGTACTGAGTAACTCTAGAAAACTCACTTCGGGTTCTTAAAAATTTAAGCGATTCCACTTCCAGTGGCAGCCCGTCCATTAGGGGCGCCTGGGCACCGTCCCCTCTCTCCACGCCACCCCCTATATGAATAATGGATAGATTCATACATAGCATTAATCTATTCATGGCCGCCGCGGCCACCCCCAATTCAGGCGTCTGGCCCCTTTCAGGATGCCGATCGCCTAAATTACAGTGGCAGGGGGTGTTTATTTAAAGCACCTGATTAGAGCCATAGGCTTCAAAATAGGGTGGGCTCGGAGTGCAGAGCATTGCGCTATATGCCCACCCAGGTGTTACAACAGCGAATGTAACACTGATCCTCAATCCGACCAATCAGAAGCAGGTCTGAGACCCGTTGGCCAAAAAGAGTAGAGTCCCAATTGGCCGCCGAGCAGGAGGGAGGAAACTGAAGCCGCCGATGCCTGTGGAGAGCAGGGTAAGGGAGAGCCGCCGCCACCGCCGAGGAGCAAGGGAAGCCGCCGGGGATGTGCTGCATAGATAGGATAAGTGCACCCCCCCCCAAATTCACACCAGCCGCCACTGTCCACTTCTATGTCTTGAATCAAGTCATTTACGTTGGGTCACTTCTAATAACTTATCATTCTGGAACATTTATGGTGGATCTATACAACACACCCTCACCTGATCATCCATGGTGTTTATTCCGTCAGGTCCCAGTGCTCGTACCGCCTGAGGAATCAGATCAGTGCGGCCGCAGTTTAGCATTCGGAATCCCAGGTCCTGTTGAAAACGTTCAGCGGCTGCCCCAGCGTCCAGGCGTCTTAGGGAGCTAAAGCAACACTCCGGCCTATAAAAGACAACAGCAGAATTCCAAAGGGAGAATAAGGAGGGATAGAAGATGTGGATGGAGATAATGTCAGTGGGACATGCATGTAGAAACTTCTGATCAACCCATCCTCTTTGACAAGCATGGGTCACCAAATGTTCACAAATACTGTATGATGAGATCATAGTGGTTCTGGCAATCTGGGGAACTCAAGGAGCACTTGTAGAAGGACAGCTTGAGGTTCCAAAATCCCTGGTCTACTTTTAAAGTAACATAAAGGCTCCTGTATGACAGTCTAAGCCATGAGTCTTCAAACTACGGCCCTCCAGTTGTTCAGGAACTACAATTCCCATCATGCCTAGTCATGTCTGTGAATGTCGGTGTGTTACAATGCCTCATGGGATGTGTAGTTCTACAACAGCTGGAGGGCCGTAGTTTGAGGATCCCTGGCCTAAGCAATTGTCCTTTCCTGACTGGGCCAATTTTTTATTTATTTTTTGTGTGTCTCACACGCTTCCCATCCCAGACACTCCAACTCACAGTGGGAGGGTTTCAGCAACAGAGGCAGTGCTGTCAATCCAGAAAGCAGTGGGCAGGACTAGGTGTGGGTCAGATGTCCATTGACAAAATTACAAGCCTGTGAACCAGCAGTGATAATGCTGATAACTACGCTCCCTTCCACATCTGAACCCACTATGGTGCAGGCAGGCACAGCCCAAATGAGAGTGGCAACTGTGCTCTGAATTCAGAAGCAGTGCAGCATTGTTGCCACCCCACCACAGGTATTAGGTGGACTTCACTGGTCGAATCAACAGGTATTCATTGGACTTTGCAGGGCAAAAAAAAATATAAAACTGTGATTAAAGATGCACTTATAATTAAAGTGGAAGAGCAGGCTAACTATATTCTTAAAAATGTTCCCTCCCCCTTCTCCTACCTATCCTGTATGGAAAATATGTACTTACCTTTTTTCGATCCCGTCCAGAGGCGGCTCTAGGCTTTGTGAGGCCTTAGGCAAAACTTGACATGGGGCCCCCCACCTACACCCATGATGGGAAAAATAATTCAAGGGCAAATGCCTTTTCCCCACAACCCTGGCCGGTGGTTGTGGGGGTCTGCAGGCAGGGGGCTTATCGGAATCTGAAAACCACCTTTAACAAGGTGGCCCCCAGATCCTGCTCTTTAATAACTAAGGGGCGTGGTCCACTCGGTGATGTCACCTGCTGAACCCGCCCCTTGTGACGTCATTGACTGAGGGCATGCTGGGTCATTGATGTCACAAGTGGTGTTGTCACCGATATTCACTGGTTGTTAGGGAGGCTGGCGGCCCCGCTCCCGAGTCAGGGCTCTTAGCGCTGCCTGAGCACAGCAACGTTAAGTTTCCCTGTCCCTTAAAACTGGAGTAAAGCATTGGGTAAGTTAGGTGTCTGTGAGGCCCCTGTGAGTGTGAGGCCTTAGGCGACCGCCTGATTTGCCTAATTAAAGAGCCGCCTCTGATCCCGTCTGGTCATGTGATCCAGCAAATGTGGTCAAATAGGGTCTACCAATGAGGTATGTGAATATTACAATTTAAAGGGTCAGCCCACCCAAACTAGATATTGACGTTTTTACCACATGACAGGTTCTCCTATAGCTCAGAGACTCTATTAGTGAAATCCTGGCTCTGCATATCAGCTGTGTCCAATGGGAGGGGCTCCACCATCCCTGATAATTTTTTATTAATTTTAGAATATTATAATATGAAGAATTTAACACATATATCTTTTCAATGGGAAATGGGCAATAACACATTTTTAGTAAAGTGGGGAAGGGTTGGAAGAACTTTTGACCATGTTTTTAATGCTGTCTTTGCCTTCCTGTCCCAGTGACAACTGCTGACCCTATTTCTAGTACTAGGCAGTAGGGGGAATCGGCACCGCACATAGTGATAAGGGTGTGCCCAGGCACACCCCCACACATCTATGCAGAGGTGACTCATGCTGATAGCAGAGGAACTAAGCAGCAGACAGAAATGACACTTAGTGCTCCTGATTGAGACAAGTACACACTCTAGAGCGGGGATATGCAATTAGCGGACCTCCAGATGTTGCAGAACTACAAATCCCATGAGGCATAGCAAGACTCTGACAGCCACAAGCATGACACTCAGAGGCAGAAGCATGATGGGACTTGTAGTTTTGCAACAGCTGGAGGTCCGCTAATTGCTTATCCCTGCTCTAGAGGGATATGCTTTTTTTCATATTTCATGTCTGAGGTTTACAACCATTTTAAAGACGAATTTCACTTTTACCGGGAATGCCGTCAAGGGGCCCCAGTAGATAATACAAATCTGTGCAACTTTGTAAAAAGTTCATTCATTTAATTTTTTTTACCTGTAGGCCATGTGGGTCCCCTTTAGAAGCCTGGCTTAAAAACTTCTAGATCGCAACCCCCCACATCCTGCCTTGTTTTATACCATTTGACGTTCCTTCCCTACCAATGGTTTTTGCACTCTAGCAACAAAAAGCAAGATTATAATTTTACAAAGTTGCACACATTTTTAATATCTACTGGGGCCCCTTAAATAATAAATGGGCTTTTTTTTTTTTTTTTGAAAAGGTGAACTTAGCCTTCAAGGGCAACCCCAGTCAGACAAATAAATACATAGGGCTAGATTCAGATAGGTTAGCGGATCTTTAGATCCGTGTAAACTATCTCATTTACGATCCGCCGCTGCAAGTTTTTGAGGAAAGTGCTTTATTCAGAAAGCACTTGCCTGTAAATTTGCGGCGACGTATCGTAAATCCCCCGGCAGAATTCAAATTCCGCGGGTAGGGGGCGTGTAAAATTTAAATCAGGCGCGTCCCCGCGCCGAACGAACTGCGCATGCGCCGTCCGTCATATTTCCCAGCATGCATTGCTCTAAATGACGTCGCTAGGATGTCATTGGTTTCGACGTGAACGTAAATTACGTCCACCAGTATTCACGAACGACTTACGCAAACAACGTAAAAAATTCAAAATTCGACCCGGGAACGACGGCCATACTTAACATAGAATACGCCGCATATAGCAGGGGTAACTATACGCCGGAAAAAGCCAAACGCAAACGACGTAAAAAAAAAGCGCCGGGCGGTCGTTCGTTTCTGAATCGGCGTAACTCCTCATTTGCATATTCCTCGCGTATACAAACGGAAGCGCCACCTAGCGGCCAGCGTGAGATTGCAGCCTAAGATCTGACGGTGTAAGTCACTTACACCTGTCGGATCTTAGGGATATCTATGCGTAACCTGATTCTATGAATCAGGCGCATAGATACGACGGCCGGACTCAGAGATACGATGGTGTATCAGGAGATACGCCGTCGTATCTTCTTTCTGAATCCGGGCCATAAAATAAAACACAGACATAGGAATAGTTTTTGCTGCAAAGTGCATGATGCATAGACATCCAAGTATCACCATAAATGGTCAGATCTGGAAGAAATAGTCTCATATCTGTGAGTATCTTTAGAGATGCCTCCATCCAGCAGTATAAAGCCCAGCTCTGCTGTCACTTACTTGAGCTGTCGCGGTTCACAGTCCAGGCCAGGGAGGAGCAATCTGGCGGTCTGTCTGATGTCATCAGCGTCTACGGTCAGGCTGCGGCGGTGTTCAGCGTATGTGATGGCTACACGCATCCATTCCATGAGGGGCGGCAGCAGAATAAATGGCCTGGAGGAGTAAATGCAAACTCTTTATACAACTCGTTAAACTTTTATAAAAAATCGTTACTACTGAGCTGTCATTCTAGTGTCACTCCAGCCAAAACCTTTCTTTTAGTGATGGATAGGATGGAGAAGGATTAGAACCTCTGTCAGATATGTCTAAATGCAGCACAATCTTTACCCCTACAAGCACAGGAGGTGCGGCAAAGTCTTTCAACAGGGACAAAAACAACATTTATGCCGCGTACAGACGGTCGTTTTTTGTGATGAAAAAAAACGTTGTTTTTAAAAACGTCATTTAAAATGACCGTGTGTGGGGAAAACGTCGTTTTATGTCTTCTGAAAAACGACAAAAAAAAATTCGAACATGCTTGAATTTTTTGTGTCGTTTTTCAAAACGTCGTTTTTTGTGTCAATTAAAATGATAGTGTGTGGGCAAAACGACAAACGATATTGTGTGATTGGAGGGGCTCTGTGATAGGGGATGGTGTGATTGGGGGGCTATTTCATAGGGGACTGTGTGATGGGGGGGGGGGGGGTACTGTGTGATTGGAGGGGCTCTGTGATAGGGGACTGTGTGATTAGGGGGCTCTGTGATAGTGGACTGGGGGTACTGTGTGATTGGAAGGGCTCTGTGATAGGAGACTGTATGATTGGGGGGGCTCTGTGATAAGGGACTGTGTGACTGGGGGGGTACTGTGTAATTGAAGGGGCTCTGTGATAGGGGACTGTGTGTTTGGGCGGGGTCTGTGATAGGGGACTGAGTGACTGAAAGGGTACTGTGTGATTGGGGGGGCTCTGTGATAGGGGACTGTGTGACTGGGGGGGGTACTGTGTGATTGGAGGGGCTCTGTGATAGGGGACTGAGTGACTGAGGGGGTACTGTGTGATTGGGGGGGCTCTGTGATAAGGGACTGTGTGACTGGGGGGGGGGGGGTACTGTGTAATTGGAGGGGCTCTGTGATAGGGGACTGTGTGTTTGGGCGGGGTCTGTGATAGGGGACTCAGTGACTGAAAGGGTACTGTGTGATTGGGGGGGCTCTGTGATAGGGGACCGAGTGATTGGGGGGGTACTGTGTGATTGGAGGGGCTCTGTGATAGGGGACTGAGTGACTGAGGGGGTACTGTGTGATTGGGGGGGCTCTGTGATAAGGGACTGTGTGACTGGGGGGGGGGGGTACTGTGTGATTGGAGGGGCTCTGTCATAGGAGACTGTGTGATTTGGGGGGCTCTGTGAAAGGGGACTGGAGGTACTGTGTGATTGGAAGGGCTCTGTGATAGGGGACTGTGTGATTAGGGGGGGGGGCTCTGTGATAGGGGACTGTGTGACTGGGGGGGGTACTGTGTGATTGGAGGGGCTCTGTGATAGGGGACTGTGTGACTGGGGGTACTGTGTGATTGGAAAGGGCTCTGTGATAGGGGACTGTGTGACTGGGGGTACTGTGTTAATGAAAAGGGCTCAGTGATAGAGGACTGTGTGATAGGGGACTGTATGACTGGGGGGTACTGTGTGATTGGAGGGGCTCTGTGATAGGGGACTGTGTGACTGGGGGTACTGTGTTAATGAAAAGGGCTCAGTGATAGAGGACTGTGTGATAGGGGACTGTATGACTGGGGGGGTACTGTGTGATTGGAGGGGCTCTGTGATAGGGGACTGTGTAAATGGGGGGGCTCTGTAATGGGGCACTGTGATTTGTGGGGCTCTGTAATAGGGAGACTGTGTTTGGGCGATCGGTAATGGAAGACTGTGTAATTGGGGGGCTTTGTGATGGGGAACCGTGTGACTGGGGGTCCTCAGATTTAGTCAGGACACTAGAATAGGGGGAATATGAGATGTGGGGGGCTTTCATGTATAGGGGGTTTCTGATGAGATGGGTAGACTCTGATGTGATGGGAGGGCTCTGACCTGATGGGGGCACTCTGTCTTGATGGGGGGGGGGGGGGCTTCTAATGTTAATTTCATCAGAGCGGTCATTGTCCCAGGCTCGGGTTTCCTATTGATAAGTAACAGTTACATATTTTACATTTTAGACATGGGGTCCCTCTGGATTTTGCATTCTTTTAAAGAGAGCTGCAACTGAAAGATAAGCTCTAGCAATTTCCAGATCCCTATTTGCAGAATGTAGAATGGTTGGAGACTGGATAACAATTAAATACATTTATCTCCTATGAACAAATGAGATGAAAAGTGTAAACTCCCACTGAACTCATCTTATTGTGGTCTCAGTGGTTGGACTTAGCAGTTGGTGGGGTGGAATTGGAATTTCTCTTACCCATATTTCTTCATGTATTCTATATCCTACATTTATCGGTAGACTCTGAATAGGGATGTTTTACTATGATACCAAAACTTTATCATGACTTTAATCTCCTTTTTTTTTTTGTCATAATCCCTCTGGATATCTTCACAAGAATTCCTTTTCCTATAAATGCTCCTTGTGATTTCTATGGTTGGTTTGTAGTTTGAAAGCAAATGTGTATTTAGTGCATTTACTTTGTTTATCCTAATGCTGTCTGCATTTTCTTTGGGGACTCCTCTGCATTTCTGTATTAAGATCAGTTTGTTTTGTGTTATGTGTGTCTATGTATGTTACCTATTGTCATACTAAAATACTTTATTTGCGAAAATGTAATCTGATTAACCACTTAAGACCGGGACCTTTAGGCAGATAAAAGGACCCGGCCAGGTTTTGCGATTCGGCACTGCGTCGCTTTAACAGACAATTGCGCGGTCGTGCGACAAGGCTCCCAAACAAAATTGGAGTCCTTTTTTTCCCCACAAATAGAGCTTTCTTTTGGTGGTATTTGATCACCTCTGCGGTTTTTATTTTTTGCGCTATAAACCAAAATAGAGCGACAATTTTGAAAAAAATGCAATATTTTTTACTTTTTGCTATAATAAATATCCCCCAAAAATATATCTAAAAAAAAAAAATTTTCCTCAGTTTAGGCCGATACGTATTCTTCTACCTATTTTTGGTAAAAAAAAAATGTGTTTACAAAATAGGGGATATTTTTATTGCATTTTTATAAAAAAACAGTTTTTACTACTATTGGAGGCGATCAGCGATTTTTTCCGTGACTGCGACATTATGGCGGACACTTCGGACAATTTTGACACATTTTTGGGACCATTGTCATTTTCACAGCAATAAATGCATTTAAAATGCATTGTTTTACTGTGAAAATGACAATTCCAGTTTGGGAGTTAACCACAAGGGGCGCTGAAGGGGTTATGTTTGACCTAATATGTGTTTCTAACTGTAGGGGGGTGTGGCTGTATCTCTATAAAAGGGATCACACCATCGATGAAGCCGCCACAGTGAAGAACGGGGAAGCCGCGTTTACGCAAGGATTATAATAAAAAAGAGAAATCACAGCTCTAGGATACTAATCAGAAAGCCTCCTCACCTGATCGAAAGCCACTGGTGCTGGCAATGCATGGAATGATGTAAAATGAAGGAAAAACGTTCGGGACAGCCGCACTCCAAAAATATATTGCTTTTATTTTAAAATCAAAAAACACACAAAAAGCATGCCACAGCAGATGGGGTAAAAAGCTGAAGAACTTAGCCATGTTATAGCCAGATCATTGTTCCTAATTTTTGAGGATCGCTTGCTGGAATGGCACCAGCAGGCTGGTGAAATGAAAATATGATAGATAGATAGATAGATAGATAGATAGATAGAGAGAGAGAGAGAGAGAGAGAGAGAGAGAGAGAGAGAGAGAGAGGGGGGGGGGGGAGGGGAAGAGAGAGAGAAAGAGAGGGAGGGAGGGGGGGAGAGAGAGAGAGAGAGAGAGAGAGGGTGAGGGAGGGAGGGGAGAGAGAGAGAGAGAGAGAGAGAGAGAGAGAGAGAGAGAGAGAGAGAGAGAGGGGGGGGAGAGGGGAAGAGAGAGAAAGAGAGGGAGGGAGGGGGGGAGAGAGAGAGAGAGAGAGGGGGAGGGAGGGAGGGGAGAGAGAGAGAGAGAGAGAGAGAGAGAGAGAGAGAGGGGGGGGGAGAGGGGAAGAGAGAGAGAAAGAGAGGGAGGGAGGGGGGGAGAGAGGGGGAGAGAGAGAGAGAGAGGGAGGGAGGGAGGGGGAGAGAGAGAGAGAGAGAGAGAGAGAGAGAGAGAGAGGGGGGGAGTAGAGAGAGAGAGAAAAAGAGAAAGAGAGAGAAAGGGAGAGAGGGGGAAGGCGAGAGAGAGAGAGAGAGAGAGAGAAGGAGGAAGGAGAGAGGGGGAGAGAGAGAGAGAGAGAGAGAGAGGGTGAGGGAGGGAGGGGAGAGAGAGAGAGAGAGAGAGAGAGAGAGAGAGAGAGAGAGAGAGAGAGAGGGGGGGGAGAGGGGAAGAGAGAGAGAAAGAGAGGGAGGGAGGGGGGGAGAGAGAGAGAGAGAGAGGGGGAGGGAGGGAGGGGAGAGAGAGAGAGAGAGAGAGAGAGAGAGAGGGGGGGGGAGAGGGGAAGAGAGAGAGAAAGAGAGGGAGGGAGGGGGGGAGAGAGGGGGAGAGAGAGAGAGGAGAGAGGGAGGGAGGGAGGGGGAGAGAGAGAGAGAGAGAGAGAGAGAGAGAGAGAGAGAGAGAGAGAGAGAGAGAGGTGAGAGAGAGAGAGAGAGAGAGAGAGAGAGAGAGAGAGAGAGGGGGGGAGTAGAGAGAGAGAGAAAAAGAGAAAGAGAGAGAAAGGGAGAGAGGGGGAAGGCGAGAGAGAGAGAGAGAGAGAGAGAGAGAGAGAGAGAGAAGGAGGAAGGAGAGAGGGGGAGAGAGAGAGAGAGAGAGAGAGGGAGGAGAGAGAGAGAGAGAGATGGAGAGGGAGGAGAGAGAGAGAGAGAGAGAGAGAGAGAGAGAGAGAGAGGGAGGGGAGAGAGACAGAGAGAGAGAGAGAGAGAGAGAAAGGGGGAGGGAGAGAGGGGGAGAGAGGGAGGAGAGAGAGGGGGAGGGGGGAGAGGGAGGAAGGAAGGAGAGAGAGAGGGGGAGAGGGCAGAGAGAGAAGGGGAGGGTGGAGAGAGTGGGAGAGAGGGCGGAGAGAGAAGGGGAGGGTGGAGAGAGTGGGAGAGAGGGCGGAGAGAGAAGGGGGAGGGTGGAGAGAGGGGGGGCAGAGGGAGAGGACGGAGAGAGAGGGGGAAGAGAGAGAGAGAGAGACCCATCAGATGGTTGGGTGGGGAGAAGATGACCCATCGGATGGGTCTCTCTCTCTCCCCCTCTCTAAGCACTTTTGATAGTGTGAAACGCGTCAGCTCCTGTATTCCGCTGTTTGCCATGGCTTGTATTTTTTTGATTATTACCTCATTTTTAATAAAGGCATTAATTTTGAGTGCGGCTGTCCAGAATTTTCTCTTCATCCGTTCCTATAAACTGACGTACAAGAAACTTTATTCTCTCATCCAGGTTCCCAATCACTTGACTCTGGTAGGGCTTCTTGCACTTACATTGTCTTTTTGAGACTCCCCTCATATAGCCCCCCCATTATTTTTTTCCTCTTTTTTGGCTCTGCTTCCCATACACGGCCTACATACTGCAAAGCCAAAATAGGGTGTCATACTCCTTTAGGTATACTTTATATGATGTAGAATCAAGCAGCTTTGTAGCAGACTCAGTGAATAGGTTGATTCAGGAATATTGGGCCATATTCTCAGTAAAGTTACGACGGAGTTTCCTGAGATACTCCATCTCTCTTTTTTGACCCACGTATCTATGCGAGTGATTCCTAGAATCATTTTCGCATAGATACGCTGAAGATCCGACATGTGTAAGTCACTTACACTGTCGGATCTTAAATGTAATTCGCCGCCGGCCGCTAGGTGGCGTTTACGTTCAGGTCTCATTTGTTTATGCAAATGAGCCTGATACGCCGATTCCCGAACGAAATCGCGTCACGTAACCGTCGCTAACGACGTTTGCGTAAGCGTAAGGTTACCCCTGCTATATGAGGGGTAACCTTACGCCAGTCCCACGTATGCCATGTTAAGTATGGCATCGGGTCCATGTCGTCTTTTCCCGTCGGGTACGTCGTTTTCCTAAGTCGTTCTTGAATACGACTTTACGTCAATGACGCACACGTCGGCGTCATTGACGTTTTCCGCCGAGAACTGGAGCATGCGCACTGGGCTATTTTTAGCCCGGCGCATGCGCAGTTCGATCGAAACGGGGGCGCGCTTAATTTAAATATAAGCCGCCCCCTTTGAAATGCGCTGGGATACGCCGGGCCTTTTACACTACGCCTCCGCAAACTACGGAGCAAGTGCTTGAGGAATACGGCACTTGCTCCAGTAAGTTGCGGCGGCGGCGTAGTGTAAATAGCTTACGCGAGGCCGCCGCAGATTATTGGAGAATCTGGCCCATTGTTTTTCACCACAACAAACAAGTATATTAACTCAACGATGTGCATTCAATACTAAAATGTTTTACATGTAAAAAAAAAGCTTTCCATGCGATTACATACAGTATGTTGTTACATGCTACAGAATGTACAAACGGTATACTGTAATTATTTCTAATCTAGAAGCTCTTTGTATCCGCTAGGCTGGACCCCGGCCTCCATCCCGGAGCGGACTCCAATCTCAGGAGCCTGAGAGGCCACTTAGGAGAAGCTGTCAATGAAGTTTTATGCCAACTCATAAACTTGCTGACAAAATCCCCATTATGGCAGTGATATACCTTGGCCTGCACCCCTCAGCGTCGGCCGGGTCTGATAACAAAACACATTTTTTACATTTGTATAGCAGACTCCAGGAGAGACGCACAGCGACCTCCCGCCGAATGGTATTTGGGCCGTTTGGCAAAGGTCTTCACTGTGCTGCACTTTATGCTTTTGTTTAATTGCTCTGCAGAGTTGTGTAATTCAAGCAAGGCGATCTGTGCGGTAACTACATAGGAATTCCAGGGACATTTTTCAAAAGAAATGTTTACAGCTTAAAAAAATGTGTCAAGAAATTTGGTTTAACTTAACAGCAGAATTACAGAACATTCAGGGGGTTCTTTGGGGGGGCTGAAAAATTATAAAGGTACAAGAACACGTGATAATATAGCTTTGTGCTCATCCAAAATGGGGGCACCGGCCAATCTAATGACACAAGGCCAGTAGGGTGACCATGTGTCCCAGATTGCCCTTTGCAGGTCTGTCCCGGGCACCTTAATTCCAGGACAATACAGTGTCCCTGAATGAAACTGACACAGCCACCCCCCCCCCGGCCAATCTGATGCCCCCCAAAAATGACCGCCCACATCACTGCTTTACTCACTGACAGTACTTGTCCTGGCCGGGAATGCCTGGAGGAGCACAATCACCGCCCCCTGCTTGTGAATGGAGAAATCATAAAACCCACCTCTTGTGTCCAATCACTGTGCTGTGATTCGTTACACCACAAGCTGATTTTTGGGAAGAGGGGGGGGGGGTGTCCCTGAATGGTAGTTTGGGAATGTGGTCACCCTAGAGGCCAGGGACCTCAATAATTCAGCCTATCCATTCACAGGATACCAGTGACATAAGTGGGAAAGCAGCCTATGCATTTATGAGATACCAATGACAGCACTAAGAATGCAGCCTATCCATTCACAGGATACCAGTGACATAAGTGGGAAAGCAGCCTATCCAATCATGAGATACCAATGACAGCACTTAGGCTAGGTTCACATCACGATTTTAACATCCGATAAACGGACCGTTAAATCGGATGGAATCGTATCTGACAAAAATCGTATGAAAATCAGACAGTCATCCGATTTAGTACGATTTAGATTGACCACAATATAAAAAAAAAAATCGGACACGATTTTAATACAATTTCAAATCAGGACCAAAAAACGTGGTCAAACACGTTTTTTGATGCGATTTTAAATCGTATCAAATCGTATGCGGATCAAATCGGATGCACTTGGGGACCTAAATTAATGAATGGAAGTGAATGGATACGTTTTGCCATACAGATTTGGACGATTTAAAACCGAAAATCGTGAGAACAAGTAGGATGATAAAATTGTGGTGTGAATGCACCCTAAGAATGCAGCCTATCCAGTCACAGGATACCAGTGACATCACTGAAAATACAGCCTATCCATTCATGAGATACCAATGATAGCACTAAGAATGCAGCCTATCCATCACGAGATCCAATTTACATAACTGGGAAAGCAGCCTACCCATTCACAAAATACCAGTGGTATCAATGAGAATGCAGCATATCCATTCACAAGATACCAGTGACATCACTGAAAATACAGTATATTCATTCATGAGATACCGATGACAGCACTAAGAATGCAGCCTATCCATTTACGAAAGACCAGTGACATCAGTAAGAAAGCAGCCTATCCATTTATGAGAGACTGATGACATCACTAAAAATGCAGCCTATCCATTCACAAGAGACCTGTGACATTACTGAAAAAGCAGCCTATACATTCAAAAAGGATCAGCATTATCACTGAGAATGCAGCCTATTCTTTTACAAGAAACTTGTGACATCACTAAAAATTCCACCTATTTACTCATAAGTGAGCAGTGACATTACTAAGAATGCAGCCTATCCTTTCATGAAAGACCAGTGATATCACCAAGAATGCAGCCTATCCTTTCATGAAAGACCAGTGACATCACCAAGAATGCAGCCTATCCTTTCATGGAAGACCAGTGACATCACCAAGAATGCAGCCTATTCTTTCACGGAAGACCAGTGACATCACCAAGAATGCAGCCTATGCTTTCACAAAAGACCAGTGACATCACCAAGAATGTAGCCTATCCTTTCATGAAAGACCAGTGACATCACCAAGAATGCAGCCTATTCTTTCATGAAAGACCAGTGACATCACCAAGAATGTAGCCTATTCTTTCATGAAAGACCAGTGACATCACCAAGAATGTAGCCTATCCTTTCATGAAAGACCAGTGACATCACCAAGAATGTAGCCTATCCTTTCATGAAAGACCAGTGACATCACCAAGAATGTAGCCTATCCTTTCATGAAACCAGTGACATCACCAAGAATGCAGCCTATCCTTTCATGAAAGACCAGTGACATCACCAAGAATGCAGCCTATCCTTTCACGAAAGACCAGTGACATCACCAAGAATGCAACTTATCCTTTCATGAAAGACCAGTGACATCACCAAGAATGCAGCCTGTCCTTTCATGGAAGACCAGTGACATCACCAAGAATGTAGCCTATCCTTTAACAAAAGACCAGTGACATCACCAAGAATGAAACTTATCCTTTCGTGGGAGACTAGTGACATCACCAAGAATGCAGCCTATCCTTTCATGAAACACCAGTGACATCACCAAGAATGCAACTTATCCTTTCGTGGGAGAGCGGTGACGATATTGAGAATGCAGCCTATACATTAGGCATGTAGCAATAGTGGGAAAACACCAGGAACTCATTTTTTTAATCTATCTACTTGAAATCATAGTAGCATTAGTACGAATGATAGCAGATGTAGAAGCCAGAACTGTATCCAGTCTGTGTTGATAACAAGCCATGATTAATCCAAAACAGCATGGTAGATGCGTCCATCCATCTCTATCTGCCATCAGCGTCCATTAGCTGTTAATCCGGTATAACCACATGTGATCACCATGAACCCGTGTCCGCTGAGCACACGATCCCCCTGTGAGGTACAGCGTCAGTGAGCTTGTAGCTGTTCTTTATTAGGTGCGGATGATATTGATTTCACAGGAACACATGGAAGCAGTTTGGGGACACAGCAGTCGAGGGGTCTGCAATGTCTCACATTGTGTAATCTGGGGTGGGGTGGCAACAAGGTAGGGGGCTTGGCCGATGTCCCCATTTGAACTCTTGAGAGGAGATGTTTCTGCAGCTGTACGAAGCACGTGTCACAGGAGATGGAATTACTGATAATTTCTATCCAGAGAAAGGGAAACACGTACAGACTTTTATTTAATGACGTGCCATCATCCAAAACAACCTATTAGACTTAGTGGGGGGTTTCTAAGAATCCTGGAAATACCATGTTTGCCAAAGACCCCTCAGGGTAATCATGCACAGGTTGCCCCCCATGTGCAATCCTTCAGAGTTGAAATAGAGTGCAGAGATAAAGTTTCCTGATCACTCAATTTCACCCGCTGGTAAATTCTGGCATTGCAGCTTGTACATAAAATATGACCAATCGTCATAAGTAAGGATAAGTACAGTGAAACCTTGGATTGCGAGTAACGCAGTATTTCGCAATACGAGCACTGTATTTAAAAAAATCCTTACTCGGTTTGTGAGTATTGGCCCAGATTCAAGAAGCAATTGCGCCTGTGTAACCATAAGTTACACGGCGCAATTGCTTACTTGCTCCGGTGTAACGAGTGCTCCTGATTCAGGAACCTCGTTACACCGACTGCAGGCTAAAATCTGCGCGGCATAAGGCTCTTATGCCACGCAGATTTTAGGCTGCATTCTTGCGTGGGCCGCTAGGAGGCGCTCCCATTGTGATCAGCGTGTAGTATGCAAATTGCATACTACCACCGATTCACAAACTTGCGCGGGCTCTGCGCAAGCCAGGTACGGAGTTTCCGTACGGCAACTTTAGCATTGGCTGCCCCTACTATTAGAAGGGACAGCCTTGCGCTAAAAGTATAGCCGCCGCTCCCGCGACGTGAAATTTGAATTTCACGTCGTTTGCGTAAGTGATTCGTGAATGGCGCTGGACGCCATTCACGTTCACTTTAAAGCAAATGACGTCCTTGCGACGTCATTTGCCGCAATGCACGTCGGGAAAGTTTCCCGATGGAGCATGCGCTGTAAGCTCGGCGCGGGAGCCCGCCTAATTTAAATGATTCCCGCCCCCGGCGGGATCATTTACATTGCGCGCGCTTACGCCGGGCAATTTTGCCGGCGCGCCCTCGCAATTTACGGAGCTACTGCTCCGTGAATCGAGGGCAGCGCAAAATATTTGCGGGGGCGCAGGGCAAAATCGTTGCCCTGCTCCCCCGCAAATATCGCGCAAATGTACCTGAATCTGGGCCATTGTCTCGCAGAACAGTATTCAAGCCACAGCGGTGTGCAATACCGCGTTTGGCCTGAGGTGGTGGGGGTGCTGTATCCGAGCCGATCAGAGCCGTCCAAAAAAACTCCGAAATACGCCGTCCTTGAGCCTTTGCGAGTTCAGCCGAGCTGTCCCCGGGCCTTTGAGTGTTTTCGAGGCTCTCCGGCGCCCCCCAACCTCTGTCCACGTGCGGTATTGCATGCCATTGAAGTCAATGCGGAGCTAATTATTTTCGTTTCCATTGACTTTAATGGGGAAACTTGCTTTGATATGCGAGTGCTTTGGATTACGAGCGTTCTCCTGGAACGGATTATGCTCGTCATCCAAGGTTCCACTGTAATATTAAGCCACCTGCAGGCATCAGAAGGTGACTGAGCATAGTCTTGGTCCAACTGTTGGAAAGATCCGACTTAAAAAAATCTTTCCATAAACATCCATGTTTGGATCACCTGAGCAGACTTGGTTTTAAATATGAATGGGCGGCCTTCCGGCTGCATTCACACCTAGCTTGAAGCTCCAAAATGCTGGAAAACATTAGTTATTCTCTATGGAGATGGTTGCAGTGCAGGATGCAGCGCAGTTGGGCAATGGGTAGGTTTATAGTAAGTTGCACAGCCTTGATCACCCACAAAAAACAGTCAGCTAGTTGTAGATGTAGGGACAGTGACCAGAGGGTCTGATGGCTGAAGGCGACCAAAGTAGGAGGGCATCAGGAACAGACTGAAGATTGAAGTTCCACATGGCTCTTATAGACAGGAGCAGCAGCAGGGAGATGCTTCCTCAATGCCTTATGGAGGGAAAAACAACACAAATTGCAGGCCAGACTCCACCCACCAGGTGATGTTAACACTTCAACTTCAGCGTTTAACCACTGGCGGGAAATGGAGACTAATGGCATGCAGGAAAGCGTTCCACAGCTAACTAAACCAGAACAGAGTCAGAAAAGCTCTGCATGCAGAACCTATAGGTAGATTCACAAAGAGTTAGGCCGGCTTATCTACAGATAAGCCGACCTTAATCTGAATCTACGCCGGCGTTTGTTTAAGCGTATTCTCAAACAGAGATACACTTAAACAAAGCCAAGATAGGCCGGCTTGCGCCGTTCTATCTTAGCTTGCAATATTTCTGTTGGCCGCTAGATGGCGCTTCCATTACGGCTGGCGTAGATTATGTAAATGAGGGGATACGCCGATTCACGAACGAACGCAAACGTACGCCAGGCCTACGCCCTCGATTTACATCGTTTACGTAAGGGATAGGTCGCCTAAAGTTAGAGCTATGCTCTAGTGGAATAACAATGTTAAGTATGGCCGTTGTTCCCGCCGCGAGGTTCGAATTTTTTACGTCGTTTGCGCAAGTCGTCCGCGAATCGGGAGTTACGTCGTTTACGTCCACGTCGAAATCAATAGGCCCGTACGGTGTACTTAGTCGCAATGCGCCCTGGGAAATGTAGTCGCCCGGCGCATGCGCATTGTAAAAAAACGTCAAAAAATGTGAGGTCAAGCCTCATTTGAATACAACACGCCCCCCTCCCAGTCATTTGAATTAGGCGCCCTTACGCCCGCTCGTTTGAGGCTACGCCGCCGTAGATTAGCAGGTAAGTGGTTGGAAAATCACTACTAGCCTAACTAATTTACGGCGGTGTAGCCTAAACAGGCTAGGCTAGGCCGTCCTAAAGTTAGGACAATGTATGTGAATCTACCTACTAGTTCCTAAACGCCACTTCAAGGCTAGCCCCACAGTGTCCAGTCCAGTCCAAAGGTGCCTGGATGGGCTGCAGTCCAAAAAGCTAAGCCGAGGTTGTCCACGATGGATCACTGTGATTTGGAGGGGAAGCCTCCAGCGGTGGTGTGGAGTCCTGATTGAAGAAAAAAGTGCTAGTAAAAAATAGAGAGCTGAATAAAATCCATCCTACTAGGACAGTAGCAAAAAAAAAAAACATGCTGGTAGTAGGAGGGGTTATACCCTGGGATGGCCTATAGTTTTTGTTTGCTATGAGTGATGGGCTCCGGCAAGTCTGAATCAAACCCGCCAGGAAGCCGTCACTGCACACCGCCAATCATAGGCAGTGAGGCATTTCCAGACCAGCAGCTGCACATACACACACTGCCTATGATTGGTGGTGTGCAGCGCCAGCTTCCTGGTGGGTTTGATCCGAACATGCCCAAGCCCATCTCTATTTGCCAGTGTACAATGCTCCTGTAGGTGGCAGTATAACCCGAAGGTTTAAGGCTTCCTGTGTCCCTCAATGAACGAGAAAGAAATACATGTTTGTAGATTAAGGAACAATCATAGCCTTTGTCTGCGTCCCTGTCCATTGTCCCAGGGACCGGTGCCAGGAAAGTCTACACAATGGGACACAGATAGAAAGACGGTCTGCTTTAGCTACACACTGGCACATACAAAACACACAGGAACATTTTTTTACACCAAAATGTAGTCACTTGCTGCTTTTGTCCTCTAATTAATTTATTTCTATATTTATCTGGATCTTTCATGTAAATCTTCAATAGTTGCCAAGTCACATATTGCATCCTTACCGCTCATTGTGAAGTGCCATTCTGGGCGGGTCCAGGTTGGGATTCTCCATGGATTCCATCTGTGAGCAGCGCAGGAAGTAGTACAGGGTGTGCAGGGAGTCTGGGGACCAGGTGATGTGCTGTTGGGGGTGGCGAGCTTGGCGTACCGGGCTCATGCCGGGCCTCAGCGTGTTCAGACACTGCATGTGGTGCATGGCACGGGATACCAGGTCACCTACAAGAACAAAGACATGAATAAAGCATTCCCTTTTATGATGAATAAATATTATAAAGTCACATGCTACACGTATCCTCAGTGTATGTACCTGGGGTCAATCAACTGCAGAGTGTAACAATGTAAAGCGTATCTAAACCCCAAAAACTAAAGGATTGTACCTTACCAGCCCTTAAATGTGGTAGCTACATTTGTTTTTGTTTTTTAAGCTCTTTTTTCCTTTAATTTTGACCTGGCGATCCTGTGAGTAACACACGACCTGTCCCGTCCTAGGGTGACAACGTTCACTTAAAGGGGTTGTAAAGGTACAATTTTTTTTCCTAAATAGCTTCCTTTACCTTAGTGCAGTCCTCCTTCACTTACCTCATCCTTACATTTTGCTTTTAAATGTCCTTATTTCTTCTGAGAAATCCTCACTTCCTGTTCTTCTGTCTGTAACTCCACACAGTAATGCAAGGCTTTCTCCCTGGTGTGGAGTGTCGTTCTCGCCCCCTCCCTTGGACTACAGGAGAGTCAGGACGCCCACTAACACACAGCTCCTTTCTCTATCTGCAACGTAGAGCGTCCTGACTCTCCTGTAGTCCAAGGGAGGGGGCGACACTCCACACCAGGGAGAAAGCCTCGCATTACTGTGTGGAGTTACAGACAGAAGAACAGGAAGTGAGGATTTCTCAGAAGAAATAAGGACATTTAAAAGCAAAATGGAAGGATGAGGTAACTCTGTGTGGCAAGACTGGGCACAGATAATAGGAAATCTTATTCTCTACATTGTGACAACATTTTGTTTTTAAAGAAGATCTGTAAAGAAGAGAGGACCAAAATCACTCCTGAGATGTGTGCAAACCTGAACACCAACAAGGGTTTCTCCACCAAGTACTAAGTCATGTTTTGCTTGGGGATCAAATACTTATTTTACCCACTGAACTTCAACTCAATTTATAACATTTGTATCATGTGTGTTTTTTCTGGATTTTTGGTTGATATTCTGTCTCTATTATGTAAAATACACCTGTGATAACAATTATAGACCCTTCATTTCTCTGTAAGTGGGCAAACTTACAAAATCTGCAGGGGATCAAATCATTATTTTCCCCCACTGTATGTCTAATTTAATAGACCAAAAGGGTGCAAGAACCAGAAGTTCATTAACCACTTAAGGACCAGCCCATGTACATATACGTCCACAATATGGCACGTACAGGCACATGGGCGTATGGGTACGTCCTCGCCTATTAGCGGGTGGGGGGTCCGATCGGGACCCCCCCCGCTACATGCGGCGGTCGGGTCCGCTCGGGGAGCGATCCGGGACCACGGCGCGGCTATTTGTTTATAGCCGCTCCGTCGCGATCGCTCCCCGGAGCTGAAGAACGAGGAGAGCCGTGTGTAAACACGGCTTCCCCGTCCTTCACTATGGCGGCGCATCGATCGTGTCTTCCCTATAAAGGGAATGACGCGATCGATGACGTCATTCCTACAGCCACACCCCCCAAACAGTTGTAAACACATACTAGGTGCACCCTAACTCCTACAGCGCCACCTGTGGTTAACTCCCAAACTGCAACTGTCATTTTCACAATAAAGAATGCAATTTTAAAATCGCATTTTTTGCTGTGAAAATGACAATGGTCCCAAAAATGTGTCAAAATTGTCCGAAGTGTCCGCCATAATGTCGCAGTCACGAAAAAAAATTGCTGATCGCCGCCATTAGTAGTAAAAAAAAAATAAAAATAAAAATGCAATAAAACTATCCCCTATTTTGTAAACACTTATAAATTTTGCGCAAACCAATCGATAAACGCTTATTGCGATTTTTTTTACTAAAAATAGGTAGAAGAATACGTATCGGCCTAAACTGAGGAAAAAAAATGTTTTTATATATGTTTTTGGGGGATCTTTATTACAGCAAAAAGTAAAAAATATTGCTTTTTTTTTCAAATTGTCGCTCTATTTTTTGTTTTATAGCGCAAAAACTAAAACCGCAGATGTGATCAAATACCACCAAAGAAAGCTCTATTTGTGGGGAAAAAAGGACGCCAATTTTGTTTGGGAGCCACGTCGCACGACCGCGCAATTGTCTGTTAAAGCGACGCAGTCCCGAACTGTAAAAACACCTTGGGTCTTTAGGCTGCATATTGGTCCGGGGCTTAAGTGGTTAAATACCTTTTATTGTCTTCCATCAAGTGTGCCGAAAAAAATGTTGCTCGTCCGGGATAATGGCTGCGACTAGCGATTATTGCTTCTACAGGTTATAGAGCAACTAAAATTGTGCCAAGGAACCCCAAAGCTACATGTACATAAAAAAGCTACACGCTACATCATTTTTACCCCATAGAGACTGTACCAGTGTGGCTGTAGGCCCAATCTGACTTGTGGAAGATGTTGACAGGTGACCTTATCCAAATGTTTTGGGGATCCAAAGCTTTTTCACTACGAGTTGGATGTACTGAACATGATTAAAGGGTCACTAAAGGAATTTTTTTTTTTAGCTAAATAGCTTCCTTTACCTTACTGCAGTACTGGTTTCATGTCCTCATTGTTCGTTTTTGCTTTGAAGTTGCTGTAATTCTGCTGTGATCTCCACACTTCCTGGTTGCCTGTTTCCTTATAACCATCATACTGGGAGATTTTCACGGTGGTCTAAGCTGTCATTACTGTGTGTCTAAAACTCCTCAGAACCAATCAGATTCATTTTAAAAACAAAACACTGCCCTGGATTTGTTTGTTTTTGTTCTGTGAGTCTTCCCGACTCACCTCTCACCCGGAACTTCATGTATGTTCCTTTAAAGCCGAAAGTGAAACTAGAGGCACATTATATGATAGATTAAATTCAATTTTTAATCATTTTTAAAAGGAATCAGTTAACTTTTATGTCTCTATACCCAATAAACAGTCATTTCAGCAAAACAAATATTTTCCTTTAGTGACCCTTTAATATGGTCTTCTAGACTTCATACCCCCTAGATCAGGGGTGTCAAACTCAATGTCATCGTGGGCCACATCAGCATTATGATTGCGCTCAAAAGGGCCGGTTGTATCTGTAAGATTACATGTCCAGCGCATCCCCTCCCCTTACATTAGATGTCAAGAGACACCCCACCATCAGAAGTTGAGTCCCCCCACTCTCCCTTACATCACAGTGCACCCCCCTTTCCTTATGCTGCTGCTGGGAAGAAGCTGGATGCGTTGCTTGAAAGCAATAAGTAAGGGTCTGGAGTAGGACCAGAGGAGGGCTGGAGCTCTCCTGCAGCTGCAGGATAGGTGCGAGGGCCACATGAAATGACCTGGAGGGCCAGATTTGGCCCGCGGGCCTTGTGTTTGACACCTGTGCCCTAGATCCTTCGTTGTGCCTGCTTGGCTTAATGGATGACATTGGGGTTGATTTACTAAAGGCAAATAGATTGTGCAATTTGCATAGTGCAGTTGCTCCCAAGCTTAGCAAATGAGGTAAAGCTTCACTTGGTAAAGAATACCCGATAACATGCAAGGAGAGTAAAAGAAACCAAATTTTTGCTTGCAGTGATTGAATGATGGAAGCCAGCAGAGCTCCTCCTCATTTACTAAGCTCTGGAGCAACTGCACTTTGCAAATCACAGTCTAGTTGCCTTTAGTAAATCAACCCCACTATGTCCGGTCCAAAAGCTTATAGCACAACGGTGGACTTGCTTTTTGCTCCACCAGATTTCTACGGTTAACAATATCCTGGTCTGTGAGAAGCTGATACATCAAAGACCGGGTTGCCTAACTACATTTGTAAAATTGTGGGGGGGGGGGGGGGGGGGGGCTGATTTGATGTCATTGCATTCATTTCTTCAATATTATTTTTCCCTACTCACTCAGCTCGGAGATGCTGCCGACACATGTGGCGAGGAGCGATTGTTCCAAAGTGCGCAGTTCAAGGTGCGTGTACGCGTCTGTGGTGTCATCTCTGGAAACAGAATTGTCTTTATATGGGCTGAAGTATGGGGGGAGTGAGAGGACACCTAGAAGACAAAAGAAAAAAATGGCATGACATCAGTCGGCTCTGTTCCAAACACAAGACGGAATTATATTTTTTTACACTACAATTTTGCAAGTTCTAGCATAAAAAAATAAACATATAGATAATTGCTCAAAAGAATTCAGTTGCATGACATAGAATTAAAGGGTAACTCCACTTTATTTGTTGTAAAAAGTAGGTGCTGTTACTGATTACATTTTTCGTGTTCGATTAATCGTTTTTTTTTTGTAACAAAATAAATATTGCACTGGAGATAAAATCGATGTAGCTACATAAACTGTAAAAATGGTGCGAGTAATACCAAAGGGTAGCAAAAGCAGTCATAAAAACATGTAGCCAAGTATGATACTGGTATAAAAATGTGTACAACGATACCACTGCTGAATCCAGATGAGGAGGGGTTAACATCAGTCCGTCGGCATGTAGATGTCCCGTGAAGGGATCTATCACAACTCCCAGTGGATGGCTGTAGAATTCCAGGTTGATAGAGGGAAGTGATAGAGGGAAGTGTAACAGCCCTTGCGTGTGGCAGATAGGAAGGTCCCGCCGGCATGCAGCTATGAAGGCACAGCAAAGGAGACCTTCAGATGGACACGGCAAGCCCCGCCGGTGTCCGTGAGGTTACCGGATCTCCAACGGAACTCCCTGAAATCCCGAAAGCCCGCGGAGAGGTAAGTACCGATCAAAAGAATTTTGATTGATCAAAAAAGTTAACGATTAATCGAGGAATTAATAGTTAATTTCCACAGCCCTACCTTTTTATTTTACTTGCATGTCCCCCTCGGATCTACAGCAACTGCACTTCCAAGTGCACTTTTAGTGCAAAGTGGATTTGCCTTTCATAAATAACCCCCATTCTCTCTAATTGAACCCAAATGCACCCTCTAAGGAGTGAAACACCATAGTGCACCCGAAGGTCCATGCGATCTTTGCCCAGATTTTAGGTCACATGAATTGGTTTGGCAATTTTTCATTTGCAGTAAGAAAGAATCAGTATTTTATTAAGAAGGATAAAGTGATTTGGTAACAAATACCTTATTGTTTCATGGGAAGCTCACATTTTAGGTCTACTTTAGCTCAAACCTGTAAAGGCGTACGTAAACACCATTAGCAGTGGGGGGGGGGGGGGGGGGGGGGGTGGTGAAGCTGTCCTGTACACTACTTATCATGGATTCATTATGAAATGACAACTAAAACAGCATAGAATTGCAAACCTGCCAAGGACATGAAAGAATGTAGCCAAGTTCATCACTTAAAGGGGTTGTAAAGGTACAATTTTTCCCCCTAAATAGCTTCCTTTACCTTAGTGCAGTCCTCCTTCACTTACCTCATCCTTCCATTTTTCTTTTAAATGTCCTTATTTCTTCTGAGAAATCCTCACTTCCTGTTCTTCTGTCTGTAACTCCACACAGTAATGCAAGGCTTTCTCCCTGGTGTGGAGTGTTGTGCTCGCCCCCTCCCTTGGACTACAGGAGAGTCAGGACGCTCTCTACATTGCAGATAGAGAAAGGAGCTGTGTGTTAGTGGTAGGGGTGCAACGGATCAAAAAACTCTCGGATCGATCCTCGGATCAGGAGTCACGGATCGGATAATTTTCGGATCAGTAAAAAAAAGTTTTGTCTTTTTACATTTTTATTAATATTTTTTTTTTTTACTACTAATGGCGGCGATCAGCGATTTTTCTCGTGACCGCAACATTATGGCGGACACATCGGACAATTTTGGGACCATTACAGTGGGAAAAATGGCAATTACAGTGTTACTGTTTTACTAGTGTGGGGGCATTGTTGGCTATGGCTATTATTACAGTGGCAAAAATGGTAATTACAGTGTTACTGTTTTACTAGACCGAGTACATCAGTACAGTGAGTTGGCTAATGGCTATTAAGCCATTAGCCAACTCACTGTACTGATGTACTCGGTCCGTCTCACTGTACTCAGGTTGCATGCAGAGTCAGCGGCGCAGCGCGCTCTTGCAAAATAGAAAAAATCCACGAGCAGAGGGAGGGGTGATGACGTCAGCGTGCACCGCCGCCGAGTGTACCAAGATGGCCGACCGCTCCGGAGCTAGGCCGAAGCCGCGGTCTTTCCTAAGGCCGCGGCGGCGGTGCGTTCCGCGGATCGCATACTGTGCCGATCCGAACAGGTCGACCCCGTTCGGATCGCGGATCGGGCACGATCCGTTGCACCCCTAGTTAGTGGGCGTCCTGACTCTCCTGTAGTCCAAGGGAGGGGGCGAGCACAACACTCCACACCAGGGAGAAAGCCTTGCATTACTGTGTGGTGTTACAGAAAGAAGAACAGGAAGTGAGGATTTCTCAGAAGAAATAAGGACATTTAAAAGCAAAATGGAAGGATGAGGTAAGTGAAGGAGGACTGCACTAAGGTAAAGGAAGCTATTTAGAAAAAAAAAATTGTACCTTTACAACCCCTTTAAATTTACTCCTAACAATTATACTCCACTTTAATTAAATTAAGCTTAGACAGAATAAATGAATATCTTAAAGCGGAGTTCCACCCTAAAAAATGAACTTTCTATTAACAGCTTGCCTTTAATGTAAACATTTTTTTTTTTTACTCACTTCTATCTGGCTCTTACTAGGCAGATTTCGTAATCTGCCTAGTTCCTGGTTCTAGGTGGTTCAAATTCCTGTCCTAAGACCCCATTGCCTCCTGGGAAATGATGACACTCATTTCCCAGGAGTCTCTGGGCATTAGTGTGCCTAAAAATCACCCAGCATGCACCTCTCTAGGGAAATCCATGAAGAAAAGGGAACTGGGCTTCACATGCCCACACATATGATGGATACGGCCACAACATGAGCTGGAGGATATAAGGCTATAAGTGTTTGCAATGATTTCTGGAACATTGGGGGAGCTATTAATACGTTTTAGGGACTATTTAACCACTTAAGGACCGTCGGCAGAATGGCATGGCTGGGCACAATCACATACATGTACGTTGCCCTTTAAGAGCCCAGCCGTGGGTCCGGCGTGCTCGCGACCCGGTCCTGAGCTCCGTGACCGCGCCCGCGGGACACGATCGCCACCGGTGTCCCGCGATCGGGTCACAGAGCTGAAGAACAGGGAGAGGTAAGTGTAAACAAACCTCTCCCCGTGCTTCCTAGTGAGCCTGTCACTGATCGTCTGTTCCCTGTCATAGGGAACGACGATCAGTGACGTCACACGCCCCCCCCACAGTAAGAAACACATTAGACGACACTTAACCCCTTTAGCACCCCCTACAGGTTAACCCTTCACTGCCAGTGTTATTTTCACAGTAATCAGTGCATTTTTATTGCACTGATCGTTGTGAAAATGACAATGGTCCCAAAATAGTGTCCGATGTGTCCGCCATAATGTCGCAGTCACGATAAAAATTACTAGTAAAAAAAATATTTAATAAAAATGCCATAAAACTATCCCCTTTTTGTAGACGCTGTAACTTTCGCGCAAACCAATCAATAAACGCTTATTGATTGATTTGAAAAATAGGTAGAAGAATACGTATCGGCCTAAACTGAGGAAAAAATATGTTTTCTTATATATTTTTGGGGGGATATTTATTATAGCAATAAGTAAAAAATATTGAATTTTTTTCAAAATGTCGCTCTATTTTTGTTTATAGCGCAAAAAATTTGTGGGAAAAAAAGGACATCAATTTTGTTTGGGAGCCACGTCGCACGACCGCGCAATTGTCAGTTAAAGCGGCGCAGTGCCGAATCGCAAAAAGTGGCCTGGTCCTTTAGCTAAGTGATTAATATGATTAATTTTAGCTTGCAAACAAATAAAAGATTATCCCCGGAACCCCGCTTTAACTAGCTGCTACAAACAATGTGCATTTTTCACATAGCAGCTTACAAAGAACACATAATAAGACATATTCCCGATCAGAGGGCAGGCTAAGACCATTACAAATAAAAGCTGTCATTATTGTGGAAGAGCAGACATGAATAACCTGTTGGCGCGGAGCCCTCCTTTATATTCTTCCACTCAGCCATAACGAAGGCGACAAAAACCAGGAAGGATTTTTAGAGGTGAAGGATGGAAATGTTTCTTCCAAATATCTTTCTGGGGAAGTTAATAACTTGAGCAGACAAGGAAACTATTCTAGTAAGCGGTATTTTCGCCTCGCGGCTGCCTCGGCGCTCTTCACGGAATGGATACGCCATAAAACGGAGGCCATGGACGACTGCTATTCCGATCACAAGTTACTAGATAGGAACGGAGCGTTAAATCGCTGCCAGATGACAGCTCATTGACTGGAAGAGCCTTGTTTGCCATGATTTATCAGGGAATACGATTTTCCAGAGTTACTTAGCGTGGCC
Source organism: Rana temporaria (assembly GCF_905171775.1). Taxonomy (NCBI): domain Eukaryota; kingdom Metazoa; phylum Chordata; class Amphibia; order Anura; family Ranidae; genus Rana; species Rana temporaria. The sequence continues at coordinate 19,067,936 of NC_053499.1, read as the reverse complement.
ATTAAAAGATCAGCCGTTCGCCTTTTGATGGCACAGGAACGCACCCAGCGAGTGGGTTAGATATTGCCAGGCTAGACTAAAGACACCCTGTCTTGCCCATTAAGGCCATATTGACAATGCCTCTTTAAAGGGGTTGTAAAGGTAAATGTTTTTTCACCTTAATGCATCCTATGGCAGTGTTCCCCAACCCCCGGTCCGCGGCCCACTACCGGGCCGCGGCACTTCTGCAGCCGGGCCGCGAGCAGGCGGCATGAGAGAGCCTCACATGCGGACCGTGGCACTCCGCCATTCGGACCGCAAGGAGACTTTTCTTCCTCCTGCGTCGCTCATAGAGCCGACAGCGGGAGGCGTTACAATTCTGGGTGGAGGGCGGAGCTGCCCGAGGTTATCAAACAGGCGATTGGCTGCTAGGACTGTCCTTCATCCTACCAGCCAATCACCTGTTTGTTACCTCGGCCTTCCATCCAGAACTGTCCCGCCTCCCTCCCTGCAACTTTTCTCCTCATGCTGTGCCTCCTTCCGATCTGTCCCTAAGTGTGGGGGACGGAACCGAGGACTGTAATGTGTGGGGGGACGGAACTGAGGACTGTAATGTGTGGGGGACAGAACCGAGGACTGTAATGTGTGGGGGACAGAGCCGAGGACTGTAATGTGTGGGGAACAGAACCGAGGACTGTAATGTGTGGGGGACAGAACCGAGGACTGTAATGTGTGGGGGACAGAACCGAGGACTGTAATGTGTGGGGGGGGGAGGCTGAGGACTGTAATGTGTGGGGGGGAACCGAGGACTGTAATGTGTGGGGGGACGGAACCGAGGACTGTAATGTGTGTGGGGGACGAAACCGAGGACTGTAATGTGTGGGGGACGGAACCGAGGACTGTAATGTGTGGGGGACGGAACCGAGGACTGTAATGTGTGGGGGACGGAACCGAGGACTGTAATGTGTGGGGGATGGAACCGAGGACTGTAATGTGTGGGGGATGGAACCAAGGACTGTAATGTGTGGGGGACGGAACCAAGGACTGTAATGTGTGGGGGGGAGAAGGCTGAGGACTGTAATGTGTGGGGGGGAGAAGGCTAAGGACTGTAATGTGTGGGGGGGGACTGAGGACTGTAATGTGGGGGGGGGGACTGAGGACTGTAATGTGGGGGGGGGGGACTGAGGACTGTAATGTGTGGGGGGGACTGAGGACTGTAATGTGTGGGGGGGACTGAGGACTGTAATGTGTGGGGGGGACTGAGGACTGTAATGTGTGGGGGGGACTGAGGACTGTAATGTGTGGGGGGGACTGAGGACTGTAATGTGGGGTTATGATATAATTAGGGGCAGATGACAGTACTGTTAATGGGGGAGCCCAGAGTATGACAACACTACCAGTGACAGGGTGAGTGTGAGCAGGGCCTAGTGGGGGCACTAGCTTCATCTGTTGGGGCCTTACCACATCTGGTGGCAGGCAGCATGGCAAGTGACAATCCACATCTGGTGGCAGGCAGCATGGTAAGTGACAATCCGCATCTGGTGGTAAGCAGCGTGGCAAGTGACAGACTCAAAGCTCCCACTGATTCTGCATTATGGTGGGTTTAACTTTATTTATTACTACAATGTAATAAATAGAAATAATGCGCTGACAAATTGCCTGCGAAAAATCGCTTACCCCCCCCGCATGCCATCCTCAACCTCCCCCCAACCGGGCCTTGGCAAAATTTCTTCCATGCAGCCGGTCCCCGGTGCCAAAAAGGTTGGGGACCACTGTCCTATGGTACACAAAGCTCCACATCCTGTCAGGGAGAGAGGAGACCGATCTGTGTCCCTTGTACATAGGGACACAAATGGGTCACCTCCCCCAGTCAGTCCCCTCCCCCCACAGTAAGAATCACTCCCAGTGAACACATTTAACCCCTTGATCGCCCCCTAGTGTTTACCCCTTCCCTGCCAGTCACATTTATACAGCGACCAGTGCATTTTTATAGCACTGTTCGCTGTATAAATGTGAATGGTCCCAAAATAGTGTCAAGTGTCCGATATGTCCGCCGCAATATCGCAGGCCTGACAAAAAACGCAGATCGCCACCATAACTAGTAAAAAAAAAAATAATAATAAAAATGTCATAAATCTATCCCCTATTTTGCGCAAACCAATTAATATACGCTTATTGCAATGTTTTTTTTACCAAAAATATGTAGAAGAATACATATCTGCCTAAACTGAGAAAAAAATATATAAAAAAATAAATAAAAATTGGGATATTATTATAGCAAAAAGTAAAAAAAAATGTGTTTTTTTTTTCAAAATTTTCTATCTTTTTTTGTTTATAACGCAAAAAATAAAAACCGCAGAGGTGATCAAATACCACCAAAAGAAAACTCTATTTGTGGGAACAAATTTATAATATTATTTGGGTACAGTGTTGTATGACCGCGCAATTGTCATTCAAAGTGCGTCAGCGCTGAAAGCTGAAAATTGGTCCGGGAAGGAAGGAGGTTTAAGTGCCCGGTAAGGAAGTGGTTAATGTTTATTTAGGGCGCAATATGAAACATGGTTGCATACAACATCCCCCAAATATGAACCTTTGCCCCCTTACCTGAGCTACCACAGCAGAGCAGGGTGGTGGCGTCACTGCACGTGTAGTTTATTCATTACTTCCTCCAGGCCCGTAACAGAATGTCAGTACCTCTGTACAGCCCCGGGACTAGGGGTAGCAATTCAAGAGCCTGTGCATTACACCCATGAAGCAGTTCAAATGCTCTGCAGGTCTAAATGCTAACATTGAATAAAATATACTTTTTTTTATGCTATTGTTGTTGGTGCATTTATTACAATTTTCCAAAAGGTGGTCTATGCCTGGGTGGTCTTTAAGGCCCGGTTCACACTGCTGCAAATTCTTTTGTGAACTTGAGCAGTTGCGATTGCTCAAATTCGCAAGTCATTAAAATAACATTGTTTTCCATTAGTGCCGTTCACATCAATGCGTTGCGAATATAATCTGCGGGGAAAAAAGGGTCCTGTGCGAACTTGATCCTTGTGCGATGCAAATTCAGCTCTATGGACTGGCATTCCTTGAAATCGTGGCCGCAAAATCGTGGCAAATACGCAGCCGTGAAATCGCCACAAAAATGTTACCGTGATTTTGAATTGCCAGCAGTGTGAACCTAGCCTAAAAGGCATAGTTAGACCCCTTTTACACTGAAGCGTTTTTACAGCGTTTTAGCATTAAAAATAGCGCTATTAAAACGCCCATAAAACGCTCTCCATGCATCTCAATGGACCCTTTCACACCGAGTCCTGCAAGCAGCATCTTTGGAGCAGCTTTTGGGTGCTGAAAAAAAAAAAGCTCCAAAAACGCCCCTCTCCATTGAAATGAATTGAAAGCGCTGTAAAAATCGCCTTACCCTTTCACACTGAGGCACTGCAAAAACGCCCTAAAACGTTAGGGTCTTAGCGGTGCTTTACCAGCCTTTTTTGGGCGCTGGCAGTGTGAAAGGGCTCTGAAAGCACTCTGGCTTTCACATTGGGATTGCAGATGAGGCTTCTTTCAGGCGCTTTACGGGCTTTTTTTTTTAATGCCAAAGCGCCTGAAAAACGCTTGAATAATGCCCGACAAACGCCCCAGTGTGAAAGGGGCCTTATGCCACGTATACACGATCCGAAAATTGGACGACAGATCGTCCGACTTTTTCCGTTTACTAGTCGCAAGTAGAAATTGAATACATTACTAGAGTCACGAAAATTCTTGTACGACAGAAAAAAAAAACTGAAGTGATGTCATGTGTTGTAATGTATTTGTGTAGTATTTTCGGACGACAACTGTACTGACCAAACGAAAATCGGACAATCTGGTATCGCACAACGAAAATTTTCGTGCATGTCCGATAAAAATAGGATTTTTGTACTCACCGTAAAATCCATTTCTCTGAAGTTCATGGACAGACACAGCATCCTTTGACAGTAGGGTTATGCACCTTCCTTCCAGGAGAGTAAACTCTCCTGGAAGGAAGGTGCATAACCCTACTGTCAAAGGATGCTGTGTCCATCCATGAACGAAAGAAATTATATCGGATGAACTAAAATGATCGGCTCGTCCAGCCCTGTACCAACGATCAGATAATCGGACGATTCTTCCTCGGACGACATTTTTCGTACAATATTCGGATCGTGTGTACGGGCCATAAGTCTTAAAATCTGATCGTGTGTACGAGGCTTTGGACAAGAGCACTCTGCAAATCCTGCTGAATACAGATTGGGGTAAATTGAGCCAACTTTTGCACAGCTGCGGCATTTCTCGGATTAGCCGCTCACTTACTACTTTTATTTGTTGCCTGGAGTCTTGCTTTACATTGTCATCTTGAAGGATGGCAGCACAAATGAGGTTTAATTTGGCAAAATTGTTTTTTTTTCTGTGTGCCAGTGATTAGCAAGTGCCGCAAAGACTGATTACCGAGGCGGCGCTCAGGGAGGACGTTCCAGCGGCATTGCGAGTTCTCTGGGGACAAGGAGAACGAGGCCTGAGCACGCTCAGACGGACATCTGTATGGGATAGATAGAGCTGTGCTATAAACAATACAATATACAGCACATAGGTAATGCCTGCCAAACCAGTGCAATCCCCCTGGAGGTTCCGGAGTGTTCCAGCTGGAAGCTCGCACCTAAACACTCCGTCTGATTTACTTTTGACTGAAGCCCAGAAGTGCTTGAAAACAGATCCATTTTAGCTTGTATTAAACCCGAGAGCCTCATCATCACAGGGGTTCCAAAAAGGAGAATGTGATAGGATTAGCTTTGCAAGTATATTTAGGACTTTCACAGTCCACTTTAGAGAGTTCGATCGTAAGCTCCATTATTTAACTAGTTTGTAATACCTAGAAAGGCAACACGCAGGGGCGGACTGACCATTCCGGCAATTGGGCACTGCCCAAGGGCCCCATGCCACTAGGGGGCCCCATCAGGGTTGCCAGCCTCAGTAAAACCAGGGACAGTATGTAAAAATCTGTGGTTTTTTTTTTACATCTGTCCCTGAAATCTCCCTTACCGACATCCTTTTGGTCTAAAAATCCCAAGATTATAGCTGCCCCGCCTCTCCGTCTTACGCAAACGACGTAGAGTTTAAAATTTCGACGCAGGGGACGGGGGGGGGGAACGACGGCCATACTTAATAGGGCTTAGTCAAATAGGACTTAGCCCTATTTTTACACGGCGTAACTCGACGTAAATTTAGCGCGACGGGCCCGTCGAAACGTTTGTGGATCGCTGTAAGTGTTCATTTGCATATTCTAGGCCGGCCGCAATGGCCTCGCCACCTAGCGGCCGGCCTAGAATTGCATCCTTAAGATCCGACAGTGTAATTCAATTACACATGTCGGATCTTCTGCCTATCTATGGTAAACTGATTCTGTGGATCAGTTCCATAGATAGAAACAGGGATACGACGGCGTATCCCTTTTGTGGATAACCCCCATTCTTCCCACTGATCACCAATGTAAGGAACATTCTTCTCACTGACCACCAATGTAAGGGGCATTCTTCCCACTGATCACCAATGTAAGGAGCATTCTTCCCACTGATCACCAATGTAAGGAACATTCTTGTCACTGACCACCAATGTAAGGGGCATTCTTCCCACTGATCACCAATGTAAGGAACATTCTTCCCACTGATCACCAATGTAAGGAACATTCTTCCCACTGATCACCAATGTAAGGGACATTCTTCCCACTGATCACCAATGTAAGGAACATTCTTCCCACTGATCACCAATGTAAGGAACATTCTTCCCACTGATCACCAATGTAAGGAACATTCTTCCCACTGATCACCAATGTAAGGAACATTCTTCTCACTGATCACCAATGTAAGGGACATTCTTCCCACTGATCACCAATGTAAGGAACATTCTTCCCACTGATCACCAATGTAAGGAACATTCTTCCCACTGATCACCAATGTAAGGAACATTCTTCTCACTGATCACCAATGTAAGGGACATTCTTCCCACTGATCACCAATGTAAGGGACATTCTTCCCACTGATCACCAATGTAAGGGACATTCTTCCCACTGATCACCAATGTAAGGAACATTCTTCCCACTGATCACCAATGTAAGGAACATTTTTCCCACTGATCACCAATGTAAGGAACATTCTTCTCACTGATCACCAATGTAAGGAACATTCTTCCCACTGATCACCAATGTAAGGGACATTCTTCTCACTGATCACCAATGTAAGGGACATTCTTCCCACTGATCACCAATGTAAGGAACATTCTTCTCACTGATCACCAATGTAAGGGACATTCTTCCCACTGATCACCAATGTAAGGAACATTCTTCTCACTGATCACCAATGTAAGGAACATTCTTCTCACTGATCACCAATGTAAGGAACATTCTTCCCACTGATCACCAATGTAAGGAACATTCTTCCCACTGATCACCAATGTAAGGACCATTCTTCCCACTGATCACCAATGTAAGGAACATTCTTCTCACTGACCACCAATGTACGGAGCATTCCTCCCACTGATCACCAATGTAAGGGACATTCTTCCCACTGACCACCAATGTAAGGGACATTCTTCCCACTGATCACCAATGTAAGGGGCATTCTTCCCACTGATCACCAATGTAAGGGACATTCTTCCCACTGATCACCAATGTAAGGAACATTCTTCTCACTGATCACCAATGTAAGGAACATTCTTCTCACTGATCACCATGTAAGGAACATTCTTCTCACTGATCACCAATGTAAGGGACATTCTTCTCACTGATCACCAATGTAAGGAACATTCTTCTCACTGATCACCAATGTAAGGAACATTCTTCTCACTGATCACCAATGTAAGGGACATTCTTCCCACTGATCACCAATGTAAGGAACATTCTTCCCACTGATCACCAATGTAAGGGACATTCTTCTCACTGATCACCAATGTAAGGGACATTCTTCTCACTGATCACCAATGTAAGGAACATTCTTCCCACTGATCACCAATGTAAGGGGCATTCTTCCCACTGACCACCAATGATAGGGAACTATTGCTTCCACTGACACCAATGACAGGGCACCATTTCTCCTACTGATACCAACAGTTGGCACTATTCCTTCCACCCACACCATTCCCCCTTCTCCTGCCCACAAGCACTGTGTCATTTTCTTACTCCCACTGACAACCAAGCTTGAGGCATTGGGACATTTTCTACTCCCACTGGCCATATTCTGACCCGTGTGAAGAGTGACGGAGAGTAATCTGGTCCTTTGTGTAGAAAGTTTGGAGACCCCTGAACGAGATCATAAATAAGAAGTAAAACATCTGTCCAATAAGACGACAGTCTGCAATGCGTGGAATACAAACACTGTGTACCGGCACAGTCTATGAATAATAGATTGCATTGGTCTGTGTGTAATTCCGGACATCAGGAACAAAACGTTTCGGCAATCTCAGCTCTTCCTGTAACGATGAAAAGGACGGACAATCCCGGACGTCTCCTCGTAGTCCCCTCCACCTGCCGATCTTTCCATGCCGGGAGGCCTATCTGTGACTCTACCACCGCCAGCGGCCGCTAATCACACCCAGATTATCTGTTGGATCAACATGACATCAACGATCTTCCCAGAGCAGGGAAACAGACAGACAGCAGTTTGGCCGCCGTACTTTGAGTTCTGCACGAGAGCGTCAAGTACTGTGATGTGTATTGGCTTGAAAGCTGAGGTTTATTCTGCTTACATTTTACTTCCCTGGTTCCTTGTTCTTCCCCTCATTAACATACTAATAACATTTCTCTCTTTTTACCATTTTCATTACATGCCTTATTATAGACCATTTGATGCCATCACTGGGTCTCTGTGCTTCTCTATGCATCGCAGGCAGATAGGGTTACACCGCGCCTCTCCTCCGGCACTCGTAGGGTTACACCGCGCCTCTCCTCCGGCACTCGTAGGGTTACACCTCGCCTCTCCTCCGGCACTCGTAGGGTTACACCGCGCCTCTCCTCCGGCACTCGTAGGGTAACACTGAGCCTCTCCTCCGGCACTCATAGGGTTACACCGCGCCTCTCCTCCGGCACTCATAGGGTTACACCGCGCCTCTCCTCCGGCACTCATAGGGTTACACCGCGCCTCTCCTCCGGCACTCGTAGGGTTACACTGCGCCTCTCCTCCGGCACTCACAGGGTTACACTGCGCCTCTCCTCCGGCACTCACAGGGTTACACGGCGCCTCTCCTCCGGCACTCACAGGGTTACACGGCGCCTCTCCTCCGGCACTCACAGGGTTACACCGCGCCTCTCCTCCGGCACTCGTAGGGTTACACCGCGCCTCTCCTCCGGCACTCGTAGGGTTACACCGCGCCTCTCCTCCGGCACTCGTAGGGTTACACCGCGCCTCTCCTCCGGCACTCGTAGGGTTACACCGCGCCTCTCCTCCGGCACTCGTGGGGTTACACCGCGCCTCTCCTCCGGCACTCGTAGGGTTACACCGCGCCTCTCCTCCGGCACTCGTAGGGTTACACCGCGCCTCTCCTCCGGCACTCGTAGGGTTACACCGCGCCTCTCCTCCGGCACTCGTAGGGTTACAACCACGCCTCTCCTCCGGCACTCGTAGGGTTACACCGCGCCTCTCCTCCGGCACTCGTAGGGTTACAACCGCGCCTCTCCTCCGGCACTCGTAGGGTTACACCGCGCCTCTCCGGCACTCGTAGGGTTACACCGCGCCTCTCCTCCGGCACTCATAGGGTTAGTGGCGGATCTCCTCCGGCACTCATAGGGTTACACCGCGCCTCTCCTCCGGCACTCGTAGGGTTACACCGCGCCTCTCCTCCGGCACTCATAGGGTTACACCGCGCCTTTCCTCCGGCACTCATAGGGTTACACCGCGCCTCTCCTCCGGCACTCGTAGGGTTACACCGCGCCTCTCCTCCGGCACTCGTAGGGTTACACCGCGCCTCTCCTCCGGCACTCCTAGGGTTAGTGGCGGATCTCTGGGCCCTGTCCCGTGTTTGGCTCTCCCCGGCATCTGGAGACAATTATTGTGTCCACTGATCAGCACCTTCCACACACGGCTCCATTTGTGTTGCTGATGCCAGAACTGTTAAATTGTTATTAATATGGAAGCACATCTGTCTCCGGAGACCCAGCTCCTCCGATTAACCCCTTCGCTCCCAGCACCACAACCATAGGGCCCAGCACAGACAGATAAAGGGCCCAAAGGTCTCACTTCACAAAAACAAAGCAGAGAAAACATGCAAAAGACAAGTAACCAATCAGGTTTCAGCTTTTCAGTGAAGGAAGGAATGGTATTGGTTGCTCTGGGCCCCCCCGGCTGCATATTTTCTCCTGTGTTAATGGCCCCGGAGCGTGTCTGTGCGACTCGGGGACACAATAATCCTCTCTCTGGGCAAACCGCAGAGACTGTAAAACAAACTATTCCTCTCATTTCCTGCAGCCCGGGGAGGAGGAGGGAGTGCCGGCCGAAAGTGGGCAACCCAAAGACAAACAAACCTTCCCCCCCTTATACCAATCCACAATAAATAATCACAAGCCCAATCATCTGCTACAATATGTGCGTGCCGGAAATTCGGAATCGCTATTTCCAGGGACAACCTGAGATTTATGGAGCGGCTCAGGAAATGTCCCAGAAAACATTCCACAAGATTTCCATGTTTTTATAAACGGATATGATGAGAATCACAGGAATAATAAAAAGATGTGGCACTTTACCTGACAACTATATCCCTTTAACCACTTAAGCCCCGGACCTTTAGGAAGCTAAATGCCCAGGCGATTCGGCACTGCGTCGCTTTAACAGACAATTGCGCGGTCATGCGACGTGGCTCCCAAACAAAATTGGCGTCCTTTTTTCCCCACAAATAGAGCTTTCTTTTGGTGGTATTTGATCAGCTCTGCGGTTTTTATTTTTTGCGCTATAAACAAAAATAGAGCGACAATTTTAAAAAAAAATGCAATATTTTTTACTTTTTGCTATAATAAATATCCCCCAAAAATATATATAAAAAAAAAATTTTTCCTCACTTTAGGCCGATACGTATTCTTCTACCTATTTTTGGTAAAAAAAAAAAATCGCAATAAGCGTTTATCGATTGGTTTGCGCAAAATTTATAGCGTTTACAAAATAGGGGATAGTTTTATTGTATTTTTATTAATTTTTTTTTTTTACTACTAATGGCGGTGATCAGCGATTTTTTTCGTGACTGCGACATTATGGCGGACACTTCGGACAATTTTGACACATTTTTGGGACCATTGTCATTTTCACAGCAAAAAATGCATTTAAATTGCATTGTTTATTGTGAAAATGACAGTTGCAGTTTGGGAGTTAACCACAGGATGCGCTGTAGGAGTTAGGGTTCACCTAGTGTGTGTTTACAACTGTAGGGGGGTGTGGCTGTAGGACTGACGTCATCGATTGTGTCTCCCCTATAAAGGGGATGACACGATCGATGCAGCGCCATAGTGAAGCATGGGGAAGCCGTGTTTACATACGGCTCTCCCCGTTCTTCAGCTCCGGGGAGCGATCGCGACGGAGCGCCGTCGTCCCGGAACACCCCCCCGAGGGAACCCGACCGCCGCATGGGGGGGGGGGGGGGGGGGGTCCCGATCGGACCCCCGACCCGTGGAAAGGCAAGAAGGCATCAAAACTATGAAGTAACACATGTGGAATTATACATAACAAAAAAGTGTGAAACAACTGAAAATATATTTCATATTCTAGGTTCTTCAAAGTAGCCACCTTTTGCTTTGATTACTGCTTGGCACACTCTTGGCATTCTCTTGATGAGCTTCAAGAGGTAGTCACCTGGCGCAGCACCCCATCACTCTCCTTCTTGGTCAAATAGCCCTTACACAGCCTGGAGGTGTGTTTGGGGTCATTGTCCTGTTGAAAAATAAATGATGGTCCAACTAAACGCAAACCGGATGGAATAGCATGCCGCTGCAAGATGCTGTGGTAGCCATGCTGGTTCAGTATGCCTTCAATTTTGAATAAATCCCCACCAGTGTCACCAGCAAAGCACCCCCTCACCATCACACCTCCTCCTCCATGCTTCACGGTGGGAACCAGGCATGTAGAGTCCATCCGTTCACCTTTTCTGCGTCGCACAAAGACACGGGGGTTGGAACCAAAGATCTCAAGTTTGGACTCATCAGACCAAAGCACAGATTTCCACTGGTCTAATGTCCATTCCTTGGGCCGGATTCAGGTAGCCCTGCGTAATATTGTGCAGGGGTAACGTATCTCCGATAGAGCCGCGCGCCGATGCGGGGGCTTCTATCCAAGGTAAGCAATACATAATGAGCTAGTATGCTATGCATACTAGCTCATTATGCCTTTTTCTTGCAGGTTTTTTTTAAAGATTTTTTTTAAGAGGGTTTACTTCCTCTTTAAAGCAAAGTTTTTCATCGGCGTGCTATCACCGCTGACAGGGCTTCCACCTTCACCTGGTCTTGCTTTCAAGTTGGCGGGCTCCTGTCCTTTGATAGGACGAGCCGCGATGACACGATGATGTCCCTCCTGCATGAATGCAGGAGCCGCAGTTCACGGCACAGGGCCCTGAAGGAACGACACACGCCGGAGACGTCGGCGGTTTCAAAAGTAAATATCTCCTAAACAGCGCACGTTTAAGAGATATTTACTGTACCTATAGGTAAGCCTTACCTACAGGTAAAAATCATTCATGGGAGTTTACTTCCACTATAAAAAGTCTTACCTTGCAGCACTGGGGTCCCCAAGCCAAGTCCTGAGCAGGACACCATCTGCTCGCTGAACATAGCCTAGATCCTACACCACCATCACACGCATCATAAATTGCCCCAGGGCACAGCAGGCTGTGTGTACACTAAAGTTGCTAGTAGATGGTATTATGGCTCTGAAAGGTACACAAGGGGTTAGTACCCCCTGCCAGAGGCCGCAGTGTGCTGTTTATTTTATGAATTGTGCATTTCTCCAGGATATACACACAAGCCGGAGTAGAATCTGTCCTTTGTATGGTGAACACACAGAATCCTGTTCTTTGGAAAGAGCCGTGTGTGTGTGTGTCTGACAGGACAAGCTTGTATGGCGAGCCAAGCAGAAGGAAGGCTGTATAGAATAATTTCCTGCAGGCCTGAAAGCAGAGCTGTTTGTATAGACCGCAAGTGACAACATACTGGGCCCGGGAGGAGGTACGGGGCAATGATGGACTCACTCTGGGAATACACTGCAGTGCGTGCCACTTTCCCATGACAGATGTACACTGCCACCATTCACTTTGGTATTTACTTTACTTTCGTGTTTGCCTTTCCATTTACTTAAAAGTATAGTGTTGTAGGGTAGGGGCACGGGACTGCCCAGTGTAGTTCCCTGGCTTGGTCATGGGGTGTTGCTATAGCTAGTTTTAGGAGTAGGTTTAGGGACCCGTTTTAGTGAGCAGGCAGTGTAGTCCTCCAGATCAGCCTTTTTCAACCATGGTGCCCAGGTACCCTGGGGTGCCTTGAGGTGTTTCTTCAGGGGTGCCTTGAGGTTTTTCTTCAGGGGTGCCTTGAGGTTTTTTCTTCAGGGGTGCCTGGAGGTTTTTCCTTCAGGGGTGCCTTGAGGTTTTTCCTTCAGGGGTGCCTTGAGGTTTTTTCTTCAGGGGTGCCTTGAGGTTTTTTCTTCAGGGGTGCCTTGAGGTTTTTTCTTCAGGGGTGCCTTGAGGTTTTTTCTTCAGGGGTGCCTTGAGGTTTTTTCTTCAGGGGTGCCTTGAGGTTTTTTCTTCAGGGGTGCCTTGAGGTTTTTTCTTCAGGGGTGCCTTGAGGTTTTTCTTCAGGGGTGCCTTGAGGTTTTTCTTCAGGGGTGCCTTGAGGTTTTTCTTCAGGGGTGCCTTGAGGTTTTTCTTCAGGGGTGCCTTGAGGTTTTTCTTCAGGGGTGCTTTGAGGTTTTTCTTCAGGGGTGCCTTGAGGCTTCTTCAGGGGTGCCTTGAGGCTTCTTCAGGGGTGCCTTGAGGTTTTTCTTCAGGGGTGCCTTGAGGCTTCTTCAGGGGTGCATTGAGGCTTCTTCAGGGGTGCCTTGAGGTTTTTCTTCAGGGGTGCCTTGAGGCTTCTTCAGGGGTGCCTTGAGGTTTCTTCAGGGGTGCCTTGAGGCTTCTTCAGGGGTGCTTTGAGGTTTTTCTTCAGGGGTGCTTTGAGGTTTTTCTTCAGGGGTGCCTTGAGGTTTTTCTTCAGGGGTGCCTTGAGGCTTCTTCAGGGGTGCCTTGAGGTTTTTCTTCAGGGGTGCCTTGAGGTTTCTTCAGGGGTGCCTTGAGGCTTCTTCAGGGGTGCTTTGAGGTTTTTCTTCAGGGGTGCTTTGAGGTTTTTCTTCAGGGGTGCTTTGAGGTTTTTCTTCAGGGGTGCTTTGAGGTTTTTCTTCAGGGGTGCTTTGAGGTTTTTCTTCAAGGGTGCTTTGAGGTTTTTCTTCAAGGGTGCCTTGAGGTTTTTCTTCAAGGGTGCCTTGAGGTTTTTCTTCAAGGGTGCCTTGAGGTTTTTCTTCAAGGGTGCCTTGAGGTTTCTTCAGGGGTGCTTTGAGGTTTTTCTTCAGGGGTGCCTTGAGGTTTTTCTTCAGGGGTGCTTTGAGGTTTTTCTTCAGGGGTGCTTTGAGGTTTTTCTTCAGGGGTGCTTTGAGGTTTTTCTTCAGGGGTGCCTTGAGGTTTCTTCAGGGGTGCTTTGAGGTTTTTCTTCAGGGGTGCCTTGAGGTTTCTTCAGGGGTGCTTTGGGAAAGTACCGAAAAATTGCCCCAAAAAAATGTATACAAGCCGATGGCCTTTTAGTTACACAAAGCCACAGATTTTCATTGTACACCATTACAACCTTCTAGCTGCCAACCTCCCAACGATCAATGACATCATCAGTTGATAAGGAGAATGTCAGTTGCAGTGTCCTGTCGATAAATGCTCCCTGTTGAATAATACCTGCCCGGTACTGCGCTTGCACAGTATCGAGCCGCCAAAAACCTCTGAACATCCGAATTGCCGATCAGCTGTAAACGGTGCCTGCACACTATAGCCAACATAGTGCCACACGCTCTCGATGCTCGTGCCCTTAACACATGTAGGAAGAATAGCAGATAAATTTGTTTAAGAGATGTGTTTGAGTTTTGTCACAAATTACGCCCCCATCTTAACAGCATTGCCCATCATTACAAAATAAGCCCCCTTCTGTTGCCACTCGCGCCCATCATGAACAAGTCTGCCCCTTGCAGCTTTGCACGAGCATTGGGAGCTTATTCCAATGTCACACTGATATCAATAAGATCCAAAAGGTTTATTCGCCACAATCAAAAAGTCCAAATAAGGAGGCACACAGAGAGAACAATTGCTACTGTATATAAGGCCCATTCAGAATCCCTGTATAATGTTATATGATACAGCTACAGCGGGAAAAAGTCAACAAACTTCTCTTCGCAATATTGTGCCCCTGGGTTCGGGGATCTAGAAATACTTCCCGAGTCAAGCAGAGCCCTCATTTAAAGGCCAGACCCAAACATTTAAGTCTTAAAATTGGTTCAGAGGTCAAGAGCCCTGACAGCCGGATAATGACAGGGTCTTTCTGCCTGCGTCAAATGATTTACAAAGTTCAGGATGACCCTGGAGGAGGCCAGGACACTAAACCTGGAATTTTCCATTTTGCAGTTTTAAGAAGTAAGTGTAATTTTTTTAGGTATAGTCACGACCGTGCACGAGACTGACCATGAATGAATGAATGGCCCATTTTAGATGGAGTAGGGAAGGTATTATCCTATGCCAAGCTCAAGGCTGATCAGGTTCTTGGTGACTCGATCTCCCATAAACTCCAGATAGAATGAGTTTGGCTGAAAGATAAGCTACTATTGTCACCAACCTAGGCATGCAACATTCTCGGCAAGTTTTGCACAAACACTTCTCTTGAAAGGAAAGAACGCGGTGACGTCATCGCGTACGACGAGCTCGTCACATTCGATGCTGTCGCCGCTATCTTGCTGCACCCTACCTATGCCTAGGAAGCTACCGCGCATGCGTCAGTCATTTCGAGCATGCGCAGGTTTCCACGGTGACAGATAAGTATACACACTCTCGGATTTCTCAGCAGAAAAACTGCAGAGAATCTCACGACGAGAAAATAGAGAACAGGTTCTCTATTTTTGTCGTCTAGATTCTGGGCGGTTTTCTTGTCGAGAAACCTGAAAGCCTCGTACACACGCTCGTTTTACTCGGCAAGAAAGCTCTGCCAGCAGTTTTCTTGCTGGTTCTTGCCGAGGCGGTCCTTAAGTGGCTTAACCACTTAAGGACCGCCTCCTGCACATATACGTCGGCAGAATGGCACAGCTGCGAACAAGCACGTAAAGGTACGTCCTCTTTAAGTGCCCAGCCGTGGGTCGGGGGCGTACGCCCGCGACCCGGTCCGAATCTCCGTGATCGCGGGACCCGATCGCCGCTGGAGTCCCGCGATCGGCCCCCCGGAGCTGAAGAACGGGGAGAGCTTCCCCGCTCTTCATTGTGGCGCCGTCATTGATCGTGTGTTCTCTTTTATAGGGAAACACAATCAATGACGTCACACCTACAGACAAATGAGGTCACACTTAACCCCTTCAGCGCCCCCTTGTGGTTAACTCCCAAACTGCAATTGTCATTTTCACAGTAAACAATGCATTTCAAAAATGTGTCAAAATTGTCCGATGTGTCCTCCATAATGTCGCAGTCACGAAAAAAATTGCAGATCGCCGCCATTAGTAGTAAAAAAAAATTTTTTTATAAAAATGCAATAAAACTATCCCCCCTTTTGTAAACGCTATAAATTTTGCGCAAACCAATCGACAAACGCTTATTGCGATTTTTTTTACCAAAAATAGGTAGAAGAATACGTATCGGCCTAAACTGAGGGGAAAAAAATAATTTTTTATATATTTTTGGGGGATATTTATTATAGCAAAAAGTAAAAAATATTGCATTTTTTTCAAAATCGTCGCTCTATTTTTGCTTATAGCGCAATAAATAAAAACCGCAGAGGTGATCAAATACCACCAAAAGAAAGCTCTATTTGTGGGAAAAAAAGGACGCCAATTTTGTTTGGGAGCCACGTCGCACGATCGCGCAATTGTCAGTTAAAGTGACGCAGTGCCGAATCGCAAAAACTGGCCTGGTCCTTTAGCTGCCTAAAGGTCCGGGTCTTAAGTGGCTAAAGCGATTCAAACTTTTGGAAGTCCTGTCTACTAAATACTTTTGCCATGGGGAATTTCCAAAAAAAAAAAAAAAAGAATGGATTTAATAACTTAGGCGTTTGGCTTTAATTTATTATCCCGATATCACCTTACACCCCAACTATGTTACTTTAGTCCACAAATACATTAGTGGATAATCTGTAAAAAAACTGCTTTTTCGCTGTCCTCAGCTAACTCAGGTCTCAGCAAATCATATTTCAGTCGTGGGAGTTTGTACTGATATAATCTCTGGTTTCCACATTTCATCTTTTTTTTTTTTTGTTGATCTGGATATTGGCCACATATGTTTTAAATTTCAACAAAATAAATAATTTTCAATAACCACAAAGTCCTAAGTTCCAAATCGCCAGCAGAATTGAGTCACAGTGGTAGTAAAATGGCTACCGAGCGCCATCACACTCTATGGGGTCGATTCACAGACAAGATACGACGGCGCATCTCCAGATACGCCGTCGTATCTCCGAGTCCGGCCGGTCGTATCTATGCGCCTGATTCATAGAATCAGTTACGCATAGATTTCTATTAGATCCGACCGGCGCAAGTCTCTTACGCCGTCGGATATTAACTGTATATTTACGCTGGCCGCTAGGGGCGTGTACGCCGATTTACTCCTAGAATATGTAAATCAGCTAGATACGCGAATTCACGAACGTACGCCCGGCCGACGCAGTACATTTACGCCGTTTACGTTAGGCTTTTCCCGGGGGAAAAGTGGCGTAAGTGCGGCGTACCAATGTTAAGTATGGCCGTCGTTCCCGCGTCGAATTTAGAATTTTTTACGTCGTTTGCGTAATTCGTCCGTGAATGGGGCTGGACGTCATTTACTATCACGTCGAAACCAATGACGTCCTTGCGGCGTACTTTGGAGCAATGCACACTGGGAAATTCCACGGACGGCGCATGCGCCGTTCGGGAAAAACGTCAATCACGTCGAGTCAAGCCTGATTTACATAACACACGCCCACCTCTTCACAATTTGAATTAGGCGGGCTTACGCCGGCCTATTTACGCTACACCGCCGCAACTTTCTTTTAAGAATACGGCACAACGTAAATATGATACGTTACGCCCGCACAAAGAAACGCCGATCTACGTGAATCTGGGCCTATATTGGGCTCACACTCTATAGTGAGAGCGAGTGGGCTCTATGTCAAGGCCTTCTGTGGAGGTATCATAGATGGGACTCGCGATTAGCATCTCGTCTCCACAGGGTACCAGCTACTGAGATAAGCTCACCATTACAACCTGTTTGTTTTCCTGCCATGGCAAGCAAACAAAAAACGAGGCCTGCTGCTCTTTTCATCAACTAAATCTGGCAGATCACATTTCCGCCCCCTGCAACCTCCTCATTGCACATTCTGAAAACAGGACAATTACTTCATAAAAAGCTCCAGACTGCAGAGCCTTCTTAAAGGACCAACAATGATAATACAATTAGATGTGCTGGCAATAAGAAAATTCATCTACAAGGTTTGAACTCGCATCAGACCAGTTTGAAGCTGGAAATTTGCCTTAAATTTGGGACGCGACTCTTAACTTTAAACGAACGCTGTGCGTGCTAGAAGGGTTATTGCCCCCCACTGTCAGCAACAGTGGGCCATAGTTCCTGCCACTCTATTCCTCCCACTGACACCAATGATGGGCCACTATTCCTCCCACTGACACCAATGATGGGGCACAATTTCTCCCACTGACACCAAAGATGGGCCACTATTCCTTCCACTGACACCAATGATGGGCCACTATTCCTCCCACTGACACCAATGATGGGCCACTATTCCTCCCACTGACACCAATGATGGGCCACTATTCCTTACACTGACACCAATGATGGGGCACCATTCCTCCCACTGACACCAATGATGGGCCACTATTCCTCCCACTGACACCAATGATGGGCCACTATTCCTCCCACTGACACCAATGATGGGTCACCATTCCTCCCACTGACACCAATGATGGGGCACCATTTCTCCCACTGACACCAACGATGGGGCACTATTCCCTCCACTGACACCAATGATGGGTCACTATTCCTCCCACTAACACCAATAATGTGGCACTAATACTCCTACCAATACCAGAGATGGGGCCCTATTCCTCCCCCTAATACCAAACATGGGACACTGCTTACTTCCAAAGACAACAGGTCATTTTTTGCTCCCACCGACCACGGTAAACTGGCCCTTTGTTTGGTAATTTTGGAGACCCCTTTCCTAGACTAATATTTGAGCCAGATGAATAATTCTAAAAATGCTGTGTACAGGGCCGTGTATGCTGCGAGTGGGGGAAATGGGCCCAATGGACCAGCAGTTCCTGTGGGGGTAACGCTACACATAGTTAGTTAGCTCCACCCTCCACCTCCACTCCCGCTCATCGGAACCCTGCCCCCCCTCCGGTGTTACATTTGACACCTTTCAGGGGGGTGCAGATACAGGTATTTGCAGCCACACAGTCTGCGGGTAGACGGCGGGCAGGACGTCACTCTGCTGCCCCCCCCCGCCATCCTCAGTGAGGGAACCAGGAAGTAAAGCGCTCCGCCTTCACTGCCCGGTTCCCTATGGTGCATGCGCGAGTTGCGCTACGCCTGCCGATTGGCTCCCGCTGTGTACTGGGAGCCGAGCGTTCCCAGAACACAACGGGGGGGGGGGGGGGGGGGTTGTGACGTCATGCCCGAGACTGTGTGGCCGGAAGTGGGTGCAAATACCTGTCTTTAGACAGGTATCTGCACCCCCCTCCCCCCTGAAAGGTGTCAAATGTGAAACCGGAGGGGGGGAGGGTTCCGATCAGCGGGAGATCCACTTTAGGGTGGAGCTCCGCTTTAACGTAAAAAAACAAAAACAACAACAATCTTCACAATACCTTCTCCATACCTACAACTCCCCACTTCCTATAACCATGCCATCTTGCACATTAGGTTTTCACTCCACCAGGAGAGGTCATTTAGGCAATGGAAATGGAGAATGCATTTGGACACAGCTTGGTAAATCCTGTTGGCCCTTTAGCAGCAGGGGCCCGGATGCAACGGCGCCCTCTGCTGCCCGATGGTACGTCGCTGCATATCGTTATAAAACGTTCTAGCATGCACAGGGTTACACGTGTCTCCATGAATTGCTTGTGGTCAGTTCCCGCTGGCAGGTGGACAGCAAAGGGCAATGGGAAAGCTGCCGGTTTCATCTCCAATAATATTACATAAACAAAACCAAGATTCTGAATGAGAGAGGCTGTTTTTCTTTGTGCCCAAGCCAAGGGAAATAGTATGAATAATCCACACGGATTTTGTAATGTTACCATTCATTTCGCTACAGAAATACAAACTCACACCCGCATGCTGTAATGTAGCCTACAGGCTGAATATCATTTGTAATTAGAAATACACTCCAGAGATTCAAACAGGTTTTACATTTAAAGCCGATCTCCAGGCAAACCGCTAAATGGACAGGCAGAGTACATACATGAGAGCGCTTTTGCAGCTCCGTCTATCTAGTACTGCGATTTTGCACAGCTTTGTCAGGGCAGGAGGCCTGCATTTTCTCTAATGCAATCAAACACTTACAGGTCCTATCTCTCCCCCCAGCCTGTCATTCTGTTCTCTCCTCCTATCAGCAGGGCCGGGGCTACCACTAGGCAGCCGCCTAGGGCACACTGCTGCCTAGGGGCGCCCAGCCACTGGTGTTCCTACTCTCTTCTCTCTGCAGCAAGCAACTAAGTCTCAGCAGGCAGCCGCCCCTCCGTTCGTAAATAGTGTCAGAGGCGCAGCGGCGGCAGAGAACTGTGTCCCGACTCCTGAACGAATGGAAGCAAGCAAACATTCATTGATGGGCACTAGTAGCAGGGCCGTCTTTAAGGCGGGGTAAAAGAGGAAGCTGCCCTGGGCCCTGTCATTGTTGACAGATAATACTGGGGTGTTAAAAAAATTCTGCCTTTAGTGATCCTTTAATGGAGCGCAAGTGCAGTGATGTCACTGCAATTGTAGCCCATCGCTTCTTCCTCTAGCTCCATCGTTGAATGTCTGTACCTCGGTGTGGACCAGGGGCAGGAGAAGGTCTGGAAGAGCCAGGGCATTGCGGTTCCAAAATGATCCAGCACAATTTTTTTATTTATTTTTAAATGTAAAATAACTGCACATTTTTGCTTTTTGCAATAGGGATGAATTTATTGTTTTTTAATTTACCATTAAGTGGATTCTTTTTTTACATGTATACCAAAAAAAAAGAAAAAAGAATATACATTCCCTTTAAGCACTCCCAAATTCTATATGGAAGACATTTTTTTTTTTATCCTTAATACATGTTCCAAGGAAAAGAAGGCCCTGTCCAAAAATGTGAACAAAAAAAAGGATTGTACCGAATGTTTTTTCAAGAGAAAAGTGAAAAAAAAAAAAAGGGCACTCGTAATGACACAGGAAAGTGAACTTAGCACAAGGGACGATTTCCTGGAACAATTTCTTTGCTGAAGTGTTTGCTTACATAAGTGACATCATTCAGGGAACACACAGCTCAGCTTCTTCTCCATTGCTTAGCCTGTGGAGGAGGTTAGCACGATGGTCAGAGGGACATCATGGTGCAGAGAGAATGTGATGCTCTGATGGCGGCTGGCGCTGAGATCTTAAGATATCCAAAGACGTAAAGGTTGTATGGGGAATTGGCCAACAAATCTTATATTGTTGGGGAGGAGGAACGATAGTATGGAAGTACCAATGACGCAAAACAACTGTACTTTAAAGAGGTCTGAGGAAAAAAGTACAAAATACTGTACCTGCTAACTGTACCTGCTAACTTTTAATATAAGGACACTTACCTGTCCCGTGATGTCGGCACCCCAAGCCAATTCGTCCATCGGCTTCGGCTGCAAGCGCCGGCATTGCAAGTAAAGGAAACCAGCAGGGAAGCCTTCAGGCTCCACAGCCTGTTTCCTGCTGCGCATGTCAAGCTGCGCTTTCTAAATGGTCCCGCTGTCTTCTGGGACACACACAGGTCCCAAAAGGCAGCTGGGGAAAGAAGGAGGGGCCGGACATGACGTAGTATGCCGTGCAGAGATCTTATTAGGCAGTGGGGAACAAGTGGAGCTTCTGCTTTTGGGTGGAGCTCCATTTTAACCCCTTGCCCACTGGTGGGCACTTTCACCCCCTTCCTGCCCAGGCCAATATTCATCTTTCAGCAATTTGAATGACAATTGCACAGTCATGCAACACTGTACCCATATGAAATATTTATATTTCTTTCACACAAATGGAGCTTTCTTTTGGTGGTATTTAATCACCACTGGGATTTTTATTTTTTGCCAAACAGAAAAAAAAAATCTTAGTTTCTGTTATAAATTTTGCAAGCAGGTGAACCAAATAAATAAACTATAATCAATTGATCAGTTGATAACTGGTAAACATATTGAAAGTGCAGGTGCTCCACTCCGTGCTCCCCTATAGAGTTCTCCCCTCACGGTGTGCCCTCACCAGAGAGTTCTCCCCTCACGGAGTCCTATGACCAGAGAGTTCTCCCCTCACGGAGTCCTATGACCAGAGAGTTCTCCCCTCACGGAGTCTTATGACCAGAGAGTTCTCCCCTCACGGAGTCTTATAACCAGAGAGTTCTCCCCTCACGGAGTCTTATGACCAGAGAGTTCTCCCCTCACGGAGTCCTATCACCAGAGAGTTCTCCCCTCACGGAGTCCTATCACCAGAGAGTTC
Source organism: Rana temporaria (assembly GCF_905171775.1). Taxonomy (NCBI): domain Eukaryota; kingdom Metazoa; phylum Chordata; class Amphibia; order Anura; family Ranidae; genus Rana; species Rana temporaria. The sequence goes on along the minus strand of NC_053499.1, from coordinate 19,046,051 downwards.
TCCCCTCACGGAGTCCTATCACCAGAGAGTTCTCCCCTCATGGAGTCCTATCACCAGAGAGTTGTTCCCTCACGGAGTCCTATCACCAGAGAGTTCTCCCCTCACGGAGTCCTATCACCAGAGAGTTCTCCCCTCATGGAGTCCTATCATCAGAGAGTTCTCCCCTCATGGAGTCCCATCACCAGAGAGTTCTCCCCTCATGGAGTCCCATCACCAGAGAGTTCTCCCCTCATGGAGTCCCATCACCAGAGAGTTCTCCCCCTCACGGAGTCCTATCACCAGAGAGTTCTTCCCTCACGGAGTCCTATCACCAGAGAGTTCTTCCCTCACAGAGTCCTATCACCAGAGAGTTCTTCCCTCACAGAGTCCTATCACCAGAGAGTTCTCCCCTCACGGAGTCCTATCACCAGAGAGTTCTCCCCTCACGGAGTCCTATCACCAGAGAGTTCTCCCCTCATGGAGTCCTATCACCAGAGAGTTCTGCCCTCATGGAGTCCTATGACCAGAGAGTTCTCCCCTCATGGAGTCCTATAACCAGAGAGTTCTTCCCTCATAGAGTCCTATAACCAGAGAGTTCTCCCGTCAGGGAGTAAAAGGCAGGCGTCCCAATATAGGGTGTATATATATCTATCTCATATATATATATATATATATATATATATATAAAATTAGTTTAGTTCTACTTTAGAATGTTAATGTAATTTATAAGTAAGTTACAAGCTTTTAAAATTTGCAGCCTCATAAAAAAATAGTGATCCTGCTTTGAAGGTCCTTGTTAAGCCACTTCCAGTTAGAGCACAGATGTCAAACACAAAGCCTGCGGGCCGAACCCGGCCCTCCAGGCCATTTCATGTGGCCCTCGCACCTCTTCTGTAGCTGCCGGAGAGCTCCAGCCCTCCTCTGGTCTTTCTCCAGACCCTTACATTTTGCTTACAAGCAATGCATCCAGCTTCTTCCCAGCAGCAGCATAAGGAAAGGGGGGTGCACTGTGATGTAAGGGAGAGTGGGGGACTCAACTTCTGATGGTGGGGTGGCTCTTGACATCTAATGTAAGGGGAGGGGATGCGCTGGACATCTAAACTTACAGATACAACCGGCCCTTTTGAGGGCAATCATAATGCTGATGCGACCCGTGATGAAATGGAGTTTGACACCCTTGAGTTAGAGGGTGACAACTGTTTGCCATTTGTGCTCCTGTGTGGTCACCATGTAATCGCACCCCTGGTGGCCATGCCGAAACATTATCCACCATTATCGGAAAGCCAGTCCAGAGCAATGATGTGCAGCCAGTACTGGAAATGGAGACAGGACGTGGCTGAAAGAGGCTGGAGGAGATCAGCAAAACAAGATGAAAAATAAAGATTCATTACGTCTACTTTAAACAAACATTATACTATTATATAATATATATGGTTATGTACAACTTTAGTTCAAATTCCAAGAACGTGGTGCTTGCTAAGGGAAATTCTCGCATACCAAGTCTGCATATCCACATATAAATCGCCCACAGGAGTGATCGCCTTACTTCTCCGGGTCGCAGGGGATTCCCTATACAATCATTGACTTCATCAAAACTTTATTTAACCCTTGTGTTGTTAAAAGGGGAAAGCAGTCAGCTGGCGTAGGGTGGGAGTTGTACACAATCTGACTATTGAGCGGCGGATATCTCCAGGGGGTCTGCCGTCTACGCTCGCTCCCCTCCGGAGCATCAAGCTGAACACTATAAATAAATAGCAGCCTCGCTGTTAATGAGCGGGAACACAAGAGGCTGTGCGATGCTGGGGTAAGACCCGGGCCGGCTGACACATGTGTACTATGTTTAATGAAGTCACACGCACAATACGCTTTTGTCTCTTACCCCGTCATGTATACATAACAGAGGAGGTCTCAGATTAGAGATTTTGAGCGAAAACATCAATATTTAAGAAAAAAATTCCTTTAGAATGACTTTCATTTTTTATTTTTATTTTTTTCCCCCCAAGAATCACTTTAATTTTATCAATATACACTTACTGGGAATATTTTTTTAACAAAAAATATGTACCGGAATATATATTGGCCTAAATTGATAGACATATTTTTTTCTTTTTTGTAGTAATGTTTTATAGCAGAAAGTAAAAAATATATATTTTTTTCAAAATTGTCGCTCTTTGTCTATAGCTCAAAAAAATAAAACCCGCAGAGGTAATCAAATACTACCAAAATAAATCTCTATTTGTGGGGGGAAAAAGGACATACATTTTTTTGGTGTAAAACGTTGCACGACCGCGCAATTGTCAGTTAAAACAACACAGTGCCATATCGCAAAAAAAAATGGCCTGGTCAGGAAGGGGGTAAAACCTTTTTGGAGCTGAACTGGTTAAAGAAGAACTAAAAGGCAAAACATTTCATTTCATTTTGGATGGTGTAAGGCAGGCAGGGGTCTTCAAACTACGGCCCTCCAGTTGTTCAGGAACTACAATTCCCATCATGCCTGTGAATGTCAGTGTGGTACAATGCCTCATTGGATGTATAGTTCTACAACAGCTGGAGGGCCGTAGTTTGAGGATCCCTGGTGTAAGGGAGGGTTATAACCTGTCAGTTTTTTTTATCTGTATCCCATTGGAGAGATTTCCCTTCACTTCCTGTCCCATATCCAAACAGGAAGCGAGAGGAAATCTCTGCAAATTACAGGAATCCCTAAGGGCCCCCAATATAGGGTGTATATATATCTATCTCACATATATATATATATATATATACATACACACACATACACACATATATATATATATATATATATATATATATATATATATATATATATATATACACACACATACATATATATATATATATATATATATATATATATATATATATATATATATATATATATAAAAGTTTAGTTCTACTTTAGCATGTTAATGCAATTTATAAGTAAGTTACAAGCTTTTAAAATTTTCAGCCTCAGAAAAAAATAGTGATCCTGCTTTGAAGGTCCTTGTTAAGCCACTTCCAGTTAGAGCACAGATGTCAAACACAAAGCCTGCGATTTGCCCTCTATTACCTTTCTAGGACAACCAAAAATTTGGGATTTTCTTTCACTTTCAAAGATAATGGTAAACAAGACAAATAGAGAGGGTGGATCTCCATAATGGGGCACAGACACAATAAAAACCTGACAGGGGTCCTAATCCCTCTCCACACTTTCCAAAAAAAAAATAAAAAAAATTGTAACCACTTCCCTACCGCACCATTGTAATATGACGGCCGCAGGAACCCCTTGTCCCTCCGGGCGGCCATCATATGACGTCCTGGGCTTCCCGGTATTGTGGAGAGCACGTGCACCGCATTACTCGAGACCCGATGTGCGTGCCCAGCAGCCGCAATGTCCGCCGGGCACCCGCAATTGCTCACACAGAGCCACATCCTGTCAGGTGAGAGGAGACCGATCCGTGTGTTCCCAGTACAGAGGAACACCGATCAGTCTCCTCTGCTTCTAAGTCGCCTCCCCCTACAGTTAGAATCACTCCCTAGGTAACATATTTAATCCCCTAGTGTTAACCCCTTCCTTGCCAGTGACATTTATACAGTAATCAGTGCATTTTTATAGCACTAATCGCTGTGTAAATTCCAATGGTCCCAAAAATTTGTCAAAAGTGTCCAATGTGTCTGCCGCAATGTGGTAGTCCTGATAAAAATCGCAGATCGCCGCCATTACTAGCAAAAAAAATAATAATAATAATAATAAAAATGCCATAAATATATCCCCAATTTTGTAGACGCTATAAAACTTTTGCGCAATCCAATCAATAAACGCTTGTTGCAATTTTGTTTTACCAAAAATATGTACGTTTCGGCCTAAACTGAGGGAAAAAAATGTTTAAAAAAAAAATGGTAAATTTATTATAGCAAAAAGTAAAAAATATTGTGTTTTTTTTTTCAAAATGTTGGTCTTTTTTTGTTGATAGCGCAAAAAATAAAAACCGCAGAGGTGATCAAATACCACCAAAAAAAGCTCCATTTGTGGATAAAAAAATTATAAACATTTCATTTGGGTACAGCGTTGCATGACCACGCAATTGTCAAAGTGTGACAGCGCTGAAAGCTGAAAAATGGCCTGGGCAGGAAGGGGGTGAAAGTAGCCTGTATAGAAGTGGTTAACCTGCCTAGACAGAGGATACAAATGCATTCCTGATGATTTCGCACACATATACCGGCGTACAACCTATAAGGAAAGCCAAACTGAGGTTGAAAATAAAAGTTTGGACTTTAATAAAGTGGTTGTGCCAACTACAGACCATGTAATGCGATAATCTCCGTCGCCCCCCTTCCCCCATGGGGCACTCTCCATCTGTGACCCCTGTTACACACTGATTTCTTGGCTCTTATAACCCATCTGGATCATGTAACCCACACGTACAGCTGATTTTATTAAGCGTGCCAAAATTCTCATGTTTGACAGAAAGTGACTTAAAAAAAAAACGACCAAACGCAGGCCTAGATTATGATAATGCAAAGTTCACTGGTAAAGGGAAAGTACTGGGAGTTTAAGAGTGTGTGCCGAGTTATTACTGTAACATTTCATTTAAAGTCATTCTTTATTTGACTTTAACATTCTTGTCCTTCCATATTTTTGTCTGTATGTAAAGGTTTTTTTTTTTTTTTTTTTTAACCACTTGAGGACCGAGCCTTTCTGAGATTTGGTGTTTACAAGTTAAAAACAGTTTGTTTTGCTAGAAAATTACTTAGAACCCCCAAACATTATATATTTTTTTTCCTCTAACACCCTAGAGAATAAAATGGCGGTTGTTGCAATACTTTTTGTCACACCCTATTTGCACCCTCAGGGAGTGCCCTCACCAGAGAGTTCTCCCCTCATGGAGTCCTATCACCAGAGAGTTCTCCCCTCATGGAGTCCTATCACCAGAGAGTTCTCCCCTCATGGAGTCCTATCACCAGAGAGTTCTCCCCTCATGGAGTCCTATCACCAGAGAGTTCTCCCCTCATGGAGTCCTATCACCAGAGAGTTCTCCCCTCATGGAGTCCTATCACCAGAGAGTTCTCCCCTCATGGAGTCCTATCACCAGAGAGTTCTCCCCTCATGGAGTCCTATCACCAGAGAGTTCTCCCCTCATGAAGTCCTATCACCAGAGAGTTCTCCCCTCACGGAGTCCTATCACCAGAGAGTTCTCCCCTCACTGAGTCCTATCACCAGAGAGTTCTCCCCTCACGGAGTCCTATCACCAGAGAGTTCTCCCCTCACGGAGTCCTATCACCAGAGAGTTCTCCCCTCATGAAGTCCTATCACCAGAGAGTTCTCCCCTCATGAAGTCCTATCACCAGAGAGTTCTCCCCTCATGGAGTCCTATCACCAGAGAGTTCTCCCCTCATGGAGTCCTATCACCAGAGAGTTCTCCCCTCATGGAGTCCTATCACCAGAGAGTTCTCCCCTCATGAAGTCCTATCACCAGAGAGTTCTCCCCTCACGGAGTCCTATCACCAGAGAGTTCTCCCCTCACTGAGTCCTATCACCAGAGAGTTCTCCCCTCACGGAGTCCTATCACCAGAGAGTTCTCCCCTCACGGAGTCCTATCACCAGAGAGTTCTCCCCTCATGAAGTCCTATCACCAGAGAGTTCTCCCCTCATGAAGTCCTATCACCAGAGAGTTCTCCCCTCATGGAGTCCTATCACCAGAGAGTTCTCCCCTCATGGAGTCCTATCACCAGAGAGTTCTCCCCTCATGGAGTCCCATCACCAGAGAGTTCTCCCCTCATGGAGTCCCATCACCAGAGAGTTCTCCCCTCATGGACTTAAAGGCAGGCGTCCCAATATATGGTGTAACGTTACGCTGAGTAAATTGATACCCAACGTGTCACGCTTCAGATTTGCGCCCGCTTGTGGAATGCGGACAAACTTTTACTCTTTAAAAATCTCTATAGGCGACGTTTAAAAAATTCTACAGGTTTCATGTTTTAAGTTACGGAGGAGTTGTAGGGCTAGAATTATTACTATCGCTCCAACGATCACGACGATACCTCACATGTGTGGTTTTCATATGCGAGCGCTGCTCACGGGGCATTTTAAAATGCTTTTTTTCTACTTTACTTTCTATATTTCGACACAGTTTCAAAAATAAAATAAAAATTTGGGTCACTTTTATTCCTATTACAAGGAATGTAAACATTTACGTTTTAGGTTGTAACATGACACAATGTAGAAAAAGACAAGGGGTATGAATACTTTTTCAAGGCACTGTATGTAAAAAGTACTTTTTCTTTATAAAGTCCAACGAGTCATGAACTTGCAACGGAGGTCCAGGTCTGCTGAAGAAATTGCACATACAAAGATCACACCTTGTACCCTTCACAATATCCTGCTCCGCCATTAGAGAGAAGTCCTTTACAGATCCTGTAGAACCCAAAAAAACTCTCAGCATTCCAAAAATAACAGAGCCGTTTGTTACAAGGCTGGCCTTGGTGTGACAGCGGAGTGACAGGTGGGAGAGACTTCCTCCGACATGAGATAAAAGGAGACGGAGGCTGTGACTAATGTCATCACCCGGGAGGAATGTCACCTCCACCAGGAGTGTGGTTAGTGGGTGTTCTGCTACTTTAAAGGGTCAGTCCATCCAAAAAGTGATATTATAGCTATAGATGAGGTCTGGTGAGCCGAGTCAGCCCCTGGCCTCTAAAGCATTTTGGGTATTCCACCAAAGAGATCTCCCTGTCATTATTCCACAATCTGTGGCCACCCACCTTAGGCTGCATTCACACCCAGGCGACAAAACGCCTGAGGCGCGACGCTACAATACGCTGGAGGGGAGAAATAACATGATTCTCTATGGAGATGGTTCACATCTCCACGCCGAACGCCGAAATGCTGAACGCCTGAAGCTCAAACAAGTACTGGACCCTTTTTTGTCGCGGCATATCGGGCGGCTTCGGCGTTCTCCATAACCGACAATGACCTATAAAAAATCGCGGTAAAAAACGCCACCTTGTGTGTTCCTGTTACATTCTTTATAATAATATAACATAATTCCAGCAGGGGGAGCCCCACATAATGGCTGCAAGAGCTGAAATCACCTTAAAGCGGGAGTTCACCCAAAAATCTACTTTCTGCAGTTAGATCCAGCATACTGCTGAAATCTGCAGTATGCTGGTCTTTTTATTTTATTTTGGTACTTATCGTTTTAGCAGTATTTCTTCTATGGCTCCGAGCGGGGAATCCTGCGGGGAATGGGCGTTCCCGAAGGCAAGCAAGTTGATTGACGGACTTCGATAGCGCGTCACGGCTTCCGAAAACAGCCGAGGTGACACTTGGCTGTTTACGGCGCCTGCGCCTGCCGTGTAGAGCTGACTGCGCAGGCGCCGTAAATTGCCGAGTGTCACTCGTGTGGATTTTCGGAAGCCGTGACGCGCTATCGAAGGCTGTCAATCAACTTGCTTGTCTTCGGGAACGCCTATACCAGGAAGTAATCCCCGCTCGGAGCCATAGAAGAAATACTGCTAAAACGATAAGTACCAAAAAAAAAAGACCAGCATACTGCAGATGTCAGCAGTATGCTGGATCTAACTGCAGAAAGCTGATTTTTGGGTGAACTCCCGCTTTAAAGGGGTTGTAAAGATACAATTTTTTTTTCCTAAATATCTTCCTTTTTCTTAGTGCAGTCCTCCTTCACTTACCTCATCCTTCCATTTTGCTTTTAAATGTCCTTATTTCTTCTGAGAAATCCTCACTTCCTGTTCTTCTGTCTGTAACTCCACACAGTAATGCGAGGCTTTCTCCCTGGTGTGGAGTGTCGTGTTCGCCCCCTCCCTTGGACTACCGGAGAGTCAGGACGCCCACAAACACAGCTCCTTTCTCTTTCTGCAACGTAGAGAGCGTCCTGACTCTCCTGTAGTGCAAGGGAGGGGGCGAGCACGACACTCCACACCAGGGAGAAAGCCTTGCATTACTGTGTGGAGTTACAGACAGAAGAACAGGAAGTGAGGATTTCTCAGAAGAAATTAGGACATTTAAAAGCAAAATGGAAGGATGAGGTAAGTGAAGGAGGACTGCACTAAGGTAAAGGAAGCTATTTAGGATTTATTTTTTTACCTCTACAACCCCTTTAAAGCAAAATTCCACCCATTTTTTTCGTTTGCCAAGACCCCTTTCACACTGGGGCGTTTTTCAGGCGCTTTGGCGTTAAAAAACGCGCCCGTAAAGCGCCTGAAAGAAGCCTCATTTGCAATCCCAATGTGAAATCCTGAGTGCTTTCAGAGCCCTTTCACACTGCCAGCGCCCAAAAAACGCTGGTGAAGCCCCGCTAAGACCCCTTTCACACTGGGGTGTTTTTCAGGCGATTTGGCGTTAAAAAGGCTCCTCAATGGGAAAGGGGGCTTTAGGAGCGGTGTATTCATTGCTCCTAAAGCACTGCAAAGAAGCTGCTTGCAGGACTTTTTTTGACGCCCTGCCAGGAGTGTAAAGGAATGGGGGTTTTTACATTGGGATTGCAGATGAGGCTTTTTTCAGGCGCTTTACAGGCGCTTTTTTTTTTTTTAACACTAAGACCCCTTTCACACTGGGGCTTTTTTCAGGCGCTTTAGCGTAAAGTGCCTGAAAGAAGCTGCATCTGCAATCCCAATGTGAAAGCCCGAGTGCTTTCACACTAAAGAGCCTGAAAAAGGCCCCAGTGTGAAAGGGGTCTTAACATGTCCCCTGACACCCACTGGGCATCCGATCCGGACCTGTAAAAACAGATGGCTGGGGATACGTTCAACATCCGTCCGGCAAATTGGATCGGAGGACAATCAGATGGAAACAACTGCCCCATAGAGGAGAGCGGGCTGTGTCTGTGTCCACTCCGAGCAGGCGGATCTGCTTGGACGGATTCTGCTTCATCTGAAGAGAAAAAAGGTGACGGGGGGAGGGGGAGCTCCAGCACACAGCCTGTGATTGATAGCCTCAACTCTGTTCCTATGTGCAGAGTGTAACTTCAGCTCTCCGTCCCCTGCTTTCTGAAAGTATAGAAAAGCGTTATAAATTCTGCACTTTGAAAAGCTGTAGAGAAGACTGCAGACAAAGAGGTACAACGTATGTAGGAGGATTTGTTATATCGCCTGAGATTCAGTCACTTCACTGGGTATATATTAAGGTTTTCAACTACTTTAACTGCTTGCCGACCAGCTGCCGCAGTTCTACGGCGGCAGGTCGGCTCTGCTGAGCGAGGGCACGTAGCTATACGTCACCTCGCCCAGCCGCCAATAGGGGCGCGCTATAACTTTTGCGCAAACCAATCTAACGCTTATTGCGATTTTTTTTTACGAAAAATATGTAGAAGAATACGGTTTGGCCTAAACTGAGGAAAATATATATTTTTTTATATATTTTTGGGGGATATTTATTATAGCCAAAAGTAAAAAATATTAATTTTTTTCAAAATTGTCGCTCTATTTTTGTTTATAGCGCAAAAACTAAAAACCGCAGAGGTGATCAAATACCACCAAAAGAAAGCTCTATTTGTGGGGAAAAAAGGACACCAATTTTGTTTGGGAGCCACGCCACATGACCGCGAAATTGTCAATTAACCACTTAAGCCCCGGACCAATATGCTGCTAAATGCCCAAAGGCGTTTTTACAATTCGGCACTACGTCGCTTTAACAGACAATTGCGCACTCGTGCGACGTGGCTCCCAAACAAAATTGACGTCCTTTTTTTCCCAGAAATAGAGCTTTCTTTTGGTGGTATTTGATCACCTCTGCGGTTTTTATTTTTTGCGCTATAAACAAAAATAGAACGACAATTTTGAAAAAAATTCAATATTTTTTACTTTTTGCTATAATAAATATCCCCCAAAAACATATATAAAAAAAAAAAAAATTCCTCAGTTTAGGCCGATACGTATTCTTCTACCCATTTTTGGTAAAAATACAAAATAGGGGATATTTTTATTAATTATTTTTTTTTACTACTAATGGCGGCGATCATCGATTTTTTAGTGACTGCGACATTATGGCGGATACTTCGGACACATTTTTGGGACCATTGTCATTTTCACAGCAAAAAATGCATTTAAATTGCATTCTTTATTGTGAAAATGACAGTTGCAGTTTGGGAGTTAACCACAGGGGGCGCTGAACGTGTTAGGCTTCACCTAGTGTGTGTTTACAACTGTAGGGGGGTGTGGCTGTAGGTCTGACGTCATCGATCGAGTCTCCCTTATAAAGGGGATGACACGATCGATGCGCCGCCACAGTGAAGCACGGGGAAGCCGTGTTTACATACGGCTCTCCCCGTTCTTCAGCTCCGGGGAGCGATCGCGACGGAGCGGCTATAAACGAATAGCCGCGCCGTCGTCCCGGATCGCTCCCCGAGAGAATCCGACCGCCGCATGGACCCCCGACCCGCGGAAAGGCAAGGACGTATATATACGTCCTTCTGCCTGTCCGTGCCATTGTGCGGACGTAAATAGTCGTGCGGCGGGCGTTAAAGCGACGCAGTGCCGAATCGCAAAAAGTGCTCTGGTCTTTGACCAGCAATATGGTCCGGGGGTTAAGTGGTTAAATGCAATCTAATATTATGGGGGGAAAAAAATGAAATGAAAGATCTGACCACAGGGTTTCTTTGATCTTCATGGCTCAAGAAAAAGAAGAAATCACCAGTTTAGGTTTAGCCACATTCGCATGAGGTTTGGGCATCAGGCTCTGCGTTTATTGACACTGAAGCCGCTGTAGGCACAGTTGCGTTCCTCACAGCGCCTATTCATTGCCAGCTCTGTTCAATCCATCAGCCCTGTGTGCAACAAGGGAGCCATTCACCCAACGAGAAAGCCATTTATTCAGGCTTGGAACATTTCCTTCTTCTCCGGCCCGTGCAGGCCGAGCCGGGGAGCCGGGGCCCCATTGTTCTGGCCTGTGAGAAAATGGACATTTATTCTGGGGGGCAGAAAGCACGCTGGGAGACGAGCCGAATCGCACAATTCCTCGGGACAGAGCGGGGATAGGCTCCGATTCAGCCTCTCTATTGAGGAATTATCATTCAGATGTCTCTCTGGCTGTGTAAAGGATGTCGCCAGCAGCAGGAAAATAGATTTACATTGGGCTTATGTCATGTGGACCAGTTTATATGCAAATGATGTTTTGTGGGGGCTCGCCTTTAAAAGCTGAAATTCAGGCAAATAGAAAAGAAATGAATGTTGCTTTATATTCATTATTCTATACTTTATGTGGTTTTGCAGTTTAACCACTTAAGACCCGGACCTTTAGGCAGCTAAAGGACCCGGCCAGGTTTTGCGATTCGGCACTGCGTCGCTTTAACTGACAATTGCACGGTCGTGCGACGTGGCTCCCAAACAAAATTTGCGTCCTTTTTTTCCCACAAATAGAGCTTTCTTTTGGTGGTATTTGATCACCTCTGCGGTTTTTAGTTTAGTTGCGCTATAAACAAAAGTAGAGCGACAATTTTGAAAACAAATTATATTTTTTACTTTTTGCTATAATAAATATCACCAAAAATATATGAAAAAAAAAAATTTTCCTCAGTTTAGGCCGCTACTGTACGTATTCTTCTACATATTTTTTGTAAAAAAAAAAAAAAAAAAAAAAAAAATCGCAATACGCATTTATTGGTTTCCGCAAAAGTTATAGCGTTTACAAAATAGGGGGTATTTTTATGGCATTTTTATTAATATTTTTTTTTTTACTAGTAATGGCGGCGATCAGCGTTTTTTTTTTCGGTACTGCGACATTATGGCGGACACTTCGGACACTTTTGACACATTTTTGGGACCATTGGCACTTTTATAGCGATCAGTGCTATAAAAATGCATTAAATTACTATAAAAAATGCCACTGGCAGTGAAGGGGTTAACACTAGGGGGCGGGGAAGGGGTTAAGTATGTTCCCTGGGTGTGTTCTAACTGTAGGGGGGGTGGACTGACATGGGGAAATGACTGATCGATGTTCATACATTGTATGAACAGAAGATCAGCATTTCTCTCCCGGCCCTCGCTCTGTAACCAACGATCGCGTGAGCCCGGCGGCGATCGCGCCCGGCGGGGACGCGCACGGGATTCCGGGGCGAGCGGGGGGCGTGCCCCTAGTGGACTGCGCGAGGGCCAACGTATAGCTACGGGCTCTCGCGCAGGGGAGCCGACCTGCCGCCGTAAAACGACGGCGGCTTGTCGGCAACCAGTTAACCACTTCAATACCGGGCACTTTCACCCCTTTCCTTCCCAGACCAATTTTCCGCTTTCAGCACTCTCTCAATGACAATTGCGCGGTCATGCTACGCTGTACCCAAATTAATTTTTATCATTTTGTTCACACAAATAGAGCTTTCTTTTCCCAAAACCGGGTGGTAGAAAGCCTAGGCTGAGGGAATTGACTTCTGCTCCTTTTCTTTGACCTTTTTTCTTCTTATTTTCACCCCTTCTTTTTTTCTCTTTTCTATTATCTTCAATGACATTTACCTTATGGATGCACTTTATGTGCTGCCCATTGTTAGTGAACCACTCATCATAATGATAGTCCAATAACGAGGTCTGGTAGGTGAGACAGTGGGCCTGGGCCAACAGCCATGGATGGCGTTTTTTCATCAAAGTACCCCGTTTTTCTGGAATCATAGGGCACCCATGCAGACATCCTGGACATGCCCAGTAGGCAGTGGTATATCCGTTTTATATTTCTTATATGACCACAGACTATAGATTCCCAAGGCCGACTCTAGGACTCAAGAACTCTCCTCAGAAACATCTGTTTTTACTGTAGCAGTCGGGATCAGGTGCTTCGAAAATGTCAGGAATCCAAGTTCAGGACCTTGGCAATAGGTCACAATCTAAAAAAAGGACAACAAAACGTGTCCCTGCTCTACCAGAAAAAACTTCAGGAAAATGTTTTTCTACATTTTATAGAAAAATTCCCATTCCAGACTGGCGACCGCATCCTAAAATATATGGAAGGGGCAACATTGAGGAGCAGGGAGCTGCAATGTCGTCTTTGATTGCATTTGCTTTTCAACATTTTAAAAAGGAAATAAATTAAACGTTTAAGGAATTAAAAAAAAGTAACTTAAAGCGGAGCTCCACCCTAAAGTGGAACTCCCACTGATCAGATGACCGACGTCCTTTCAGAAAAAGTTCCCCCCTGCGGATAAGGCCCCGCCCCCCGTATTGCGAAGGCGCGTCACGAGTCACAGCGTTTCCGAAAGAAGCCGAACATGAAGAAGCTCTATACGGCGCCTGCGCAGTCAGCTCTACACGGCTCCTAGTCGGTGCGCAGGCACCGTATAGAGCCGACTCGCAGCTCTGCATGTTAGGCTTCTTTTGGAAACGCCGTGACTCGCCTACGCAATACGGGGGGCGGGGCCTTATCCGCCGGGGGGGAACTTTTTCTGAAAGGACATCAATCATCTGGGCGACCTCCCAGAGGACATTCCTCCTCAGCATAGAAACGCCTACTCCCGCGTGGAGAAGTACCCGGAAGCCAGATTGCAAATATAGATTATACAGTATGTACAGCGTAAAAAAAAATGCGGACTGTACATGTTAGAAGTATAAAGAAGTTGGTCTGATATAGATGTTATTTGGGTGAACCTCCGCTTTAAAGCGGGGGTTCACCCTATAAACAAAAAAAAAAAATGTTTTTTTCTTCTAGCATAAAATTAGGCATAGTAGCGCGAGCTACAGTATGCCTGTCTCGATTTTTTTAGCCCAGTACTCACAGTGCAATCGTACATTGAAGATACCGACTCCCCGCGGGGAATGGGTGTTCCTATCCAGACGGAGGATGATTGACGGCCGGCTCTGGCACGTCACGCTTCTCCGGAAATAGCCGAAATAGGCTTGGCTCTTCACGGCGCCTGCGCATAGTCTGTGCGCAGGCGCCGTATAGCGCCGTGAAGAGCCGAGACCTACTCCGGCTGTCTTCGGGGAGCGTGACGTGCCAGAGCTGGCCATCAATCATCCTCCGTCTGGATAGGAATGCCCATTCCCCGCGGGGAGTCGGAATCTTCAATGTACGATTGCACTGTGAGTACCGGGCTAAAAAAAATCGAGACAGGCATACTGTAGCTCGCGCTACTATGCCTAATTTTATGCTAAAATGTTGCTATGGAGGGTGAACCACCGCTTTAAGTAGGCAATACAGTTTGTCTATTCGAGCCGGCCGGCTCTCGATCACAGCCCGTAGCTTCCGGGACTGGCACAGTACGCGATGACGTCAGCACGCCGCTTACCCTACGCCGTTTCGTCAAAATTTACGTCTTCCTATCGATAGGAAATTCCTATCGTCTGTGTGCAACTCCGACAGAGAAAAAACACAACGCATGCTCAGAATCAAGTCGACGCATGCTTGGAAGCATTGAACTTAATTTTTCTCGGCTCGCCGTAGTGTTTTACGTCACCGTGTTATGGACGCTCGGAATTCGGTCCGACAGTGTGTATGCAAGACAGCTTGAACGGAATTCAGACGAAAAATTCAATCGGATTTTAGGTCATCGGAAATTCCGATTGTGTGTACGGAGCATTTTGCTGGTAATCCAAGGTTTTAGTGTACTGTTCCGGCATATTGTAAAATGTTACGTATTTATGCATGTCGACTTGTAAAGTTACCGAAGGGCCTACTTTACACACAAGAGAGATTGTGCAAAGTAAGCATTTTGCTCGCCCTCCTACGGTCTATTATGGGAGTCCTGTTTCTCATGAAGTATGGTCCACGTCCACACCAACTCTACTTAATTAAGCAAATAAACACCGCACTGTTCAAAAAATGCTGAAGTGTTATTGGGGGGGATGGCAGACCCTCCAGCGTTATTTCCAAGCCTTGAGTGTTTCATAATTACATTTACAAAAAAAGAAAAAGAAACTAGCTTTGTCCATGTGGAAAGGGCTTCTTTTATCTGTACTAGGCTGATGGAAATGCCCCATTCAGGGCCCATAAATCATCGGCCATGTCTTGTCAAGGCGACGTCCTGCAGCAAGGAGCAGATCCATGCGAGCCTGGCAATATTAATGAGGGTTTTTATTGAGCTCCATTTGGATTGTTATTCATGGTTAAACATCCCGTCACTTGAGAAATGCGTGACACTTAGTGCCAAAGCAAAAAGTATTCCTGGCCCATAAATCTCCACCTCTTTTATTGTCAAACGGGAACATTTATGAATAGCGCTGCAAAAGTATAAAAAGGTTTTATGGCCCATAGTGATCAAATGTTTGCTTTGATTTTGTAAACGTGTCACGAGAGTGGTACGCGCGCCGCCGCCGCTTCCGACCTCCAAGTTGCCAGGCTGTTATGCTGACCAAATTGCGTTGAAGTGTCACGCAATAGGCATGCAGAATAGGAAAGTCAGAGGGCATGCGCAAGGCAAGTAGTAGGGAAATAAGGAGTTCCGTCCCCAACCGATCCCCCATAGAACAGGGAAGAAATCGACTATCACGGTACAGGTTTGAATGATGTAAATTCAAAATTGTACAGTAAAAAGATAGAGGGCCAGATTCTCAAAAGAGTTACACCGGTGTATCTACAGATACACCGGTGTAATTCGAAAATCCCGCCGGCGTATCATTGTTTTGTATTCTCAAAACAAGATACGCCAGAATTAGGCTAGGATCCGACTGGTGTAAGTCACTTACACAGTCGGATCCTAAATGCAATACTACGCTGGCCGCTAGGTGGCTTTTACGTCGATTTCAGCGTCGCATATGCAAATGAGCCGAATACACCGATTCCTGAGCGTTTTTGCGCCGCTTCGCCGTAGTTTACGTTGTTTCCGTAAGCGTAAGGTTACCCCTGCTATATGAGGGGTAACCTTACGTCGGTCCGCCGTATGCCATGTTAAGTATGTCCGTCGGGACAGCGTCGTTTTTTTTCGTTGTTTACGTAACTCGTCGCGAATAGGGCTGTGCATTCATTACGTTCACGTCGCTAGAAATGTATTTGCGGCGTACTACGGAGCATGCGCAGTGGCCTACGTTTAAGGCCGGCGCATGCGCAATTCGTCCGGCACGGGGGCGCGCTTAATTTAAATACAAGCCGCCCCCTTTGAATTACGCGGGGATACGCCGGGCCATTTACACCACGCCGCCGCAAATTACGGAGCAAGTGCTTGGAGAATACGGCACTTGCTCCAGTAAGTTGCGGTGGCGTGGTGTAAATGGCTTACACTACCCTGCCGCCGATTCTATGAGAATCTGGCCCATAGTTTGCTTTATTATTACAAGATTAATAAAAAATCTAAAAAACTTGCGATTAAATACATATTAAAATGCATGATAGTAAACCAGGGATAAGCAATTAGCGGACCTCCAGCTGTTGCAAAACTACAAGTCCCAGCATGCCTCGGCCTCTGGGTGTCATGCTTGTGACTGTCAGAGTCTTGCTATGCCTCATGGGACTTGTAGTTCTGCAAAAGCTGGAGGTCCGCTAATTGCATATCCCTGTAGTAAACCATGTATGTCACCAGCATAATGGTCCCCAAAGAGGGAAGATCACATTGGGATATTGGTTCACGGAAAACATATCAACTAGTTTCGCGGCCAGAATACAGCTTCATCAGGAGAGTATCTGCAATTTGATTAACAGGTAATCAATATCAAAAACATTTACCTGAGCCCTCGAAAGTCCCGCGTCGAGAATGCGCTGGCTTCTCAGCCCGGTCTTCCTCGGCTCTTCAGTGGATAGATTGCTAGCAGCGCAGCCATTGGCTCCCGCTGCGGTCAATCAAATCCAATGACGCGGGCGCCGGGGGGGCAGGGCCGAGGGCGGCATTTGTATCTATGGATGCAAATGCTGGACTCAGGAGCGCACCCACAAGGTAACCCCCTTGGGAAAGCGCTTCCCAGAGAGGGTTATCTGATGCGGGGAGGAGCCGAGACAGCCGCCGAGGGACCCCAGAAGACTAGGTTCGGGGGCCACTTTGCGCAAAACAAGCTGCACAGCGGAAGTATGACATGTTTGTTATTTATTTTTATTTTTTTTCCAAACCTTTAGTTGCCTGGGGACAGCTGGATCCCGGCACAAATGCTCCAAACTGTTCACTTTCATAGCGGACAGGCCAGCGACACCTGATGACGGAGGGTCTTACAAGGCCCCTGGCTCTAGTAGTGTCAGCTTGTTAAATGTCTGCATAAAGCAGCAGAAAACAGCTGGGATTGTCATCCTGCGGGAAGCCCCCCAGCTCGCTCCCTTTGATCTTTGCTAACCTAAAAACCCTCAAAATTAACCCCTCGCTGCACCGGTCATCTGGTAAAAGTCAGTCCGATGTGAGAGACAAGAGAAAGATACAGAGACGCCCCATCAATCAGCAGACAAGAGCGCCAAGTCTTTCATGGAATAATGCTCCTCGGGCAAAAGTAATATTCATCACTCGTAAAAAACAGGTCATTTATACTTAAAGGGTAACTCCACTTTCGTGGGGAAAAAAAATAGCAAATAAAGAAAGAATAATATATAGCCAGATTCAGAGAGTGTTACACCGGCGTATCAGTAGATACGCCGTCGTAACTCTGAATCTACGCCGTCGTAAATTTAAGTGTATTCTCAAATTGAGATACACTTAAATCTAGCTAAGATACGACTGCCTGCGCCGTCGTATCTTTGCTATTTCCGCCGGCCGCTAGGGGCGTGAACGCCGATTTACGCCTAGAATGCGTAATTCAGCGATATACGCCTATTCACGAACGTACGCTTGCCCGTCGCAGTAAAGATACGCCGTTTACGTAAGGCGTTTTTAGGCCTAAAGTTATTCCACCAAATAGGTGGCGCAGCCAATGTTACGTATGGAACTTCGGAACCGCGTCGAATTTTGAAAATGTTACGTCGTCTGTGAATGGGGCTGGACGTAATTTACGCTCACGTCGAAATCAATAAATCTTTGCGGCGTAAGTTGGAGCATGCGCACTGGGATATGTCCACGGACGGCGCATGCCGTGACGTCGGGTCACGATTCATTAACATAAAACACGCCCCCCTGTTCCTCCTTTGAATTAGGCGCGCTTAGGACGGCACATTTACGCTACGCCGCCGTAACTTAGGACACAAGTGCTTTGTGAATACAGCACTTGCCTCTCTAACTTACAGTGGCGTAGCGTATATGTGATACGCTACGCATGCCTAACGTTAGGCACGGATACCTGAATCCAGCTAATAGAGTGTATAATTACGACACAAGTCATATTGAAATTGAATGTTATTAAAAATTACCTTTCCTTTTCAATCTGCAGCCGCTGTAATTCTCTATGGATGCAATATGGCTACATGGAGATGTTCTGTACACATAATGTGTACTGACCACTCCCCAGAAACATCATTTCCTGCTTGTGTGATTGGTTCACTGATTTTCCCAGAAGTCTGCCTAAGATACAAGTCAGATTTCAGGCATCCCCTCCATCAAAAATATATAAAATATATATAAAATATATAAAATATTTGCACCACTTCTGGGTTCTGATCCCCGCGGGGGGAATCCAGCCTGTGACGTCACACCCCCCCCCCGCACTGTCTTCTGGGAAACACTGTTCCCAGGAGAGAGCGGGGACCAGTGACGGCGCGCCGCGATCCTCGCGCATGCGCAGTAGGAAACCCGGCAGTGAAGCCGGCAGGCTTCACTTCCTGATTCCCTCACCAAGGATTGCAGCCGAGGACCGAGCGATTGCTCAGCCTCACCTGCTGACATCACGAGCGCGCTGGACAGGTAAGTGTCCATTTTTTAAAAGTCAGCAGCTGCCGTATTTGTAGCTGCTGACTTTTAAAAAATGGACACTTACCTGTCCAAAAATAAAATCAGCGGAACCTCCGCTTTAACAAGCACATAGGTGGGAAGAGCCCTAAAACTGTTGAGACTTTATGACTTTTAGAGAGGTGGTGGGGGATAACTGCTGTGTAAACACAGAGCTCCACGAGCTGTCAGAGGAGAGGAGACCGATCTGTGTCCCTTGTACATAGAGACACAGCATCGGTCACCTCCCCCAGTCACCCCCCTCCCCCCACACAGTTAGAACACACCTAGGATACACATTTATAAAATTGGGATATTTATTATAGCAACAAGTAAAAAATATATATATTTTTTTAAAATTGTCGCTCTTTTTTTGTTTATAGCGCAAAAAATAAAAACCGCAGAGGTGATCAAATACCACCAAAGAAAGCTCTATTTGTGGGGAAAAAAAGGACGTCAATTTTGTTTGGGAGCCACGTCGCACGACCGCGCAAATGTCAGTTAAAGCGACGCAGTGCCGGAAGCTGAAATTTCGCCTGGGCACGAAGGGGGTTTATGTGCCCAGTAAGCAAGTGATTAATATGTGACTACACAGCTTGCCAGACACATAACTTTTAAAATATATGACATGGTGGTAGAAGAGATCCAACCACTAAAACGACAAAATACGGTTAAACTACCAAAGAGCCATAAAAAATAAAAAAAAATGCCCTTACCAACCTAATGTACATGTTCCACACACCCCTCAGACACAGGAATAATAAACTTTTATTACGGGGAAACCCAAGAAAGAAAAATCTATATAATTATTCAGTACTAGGCAGTTTCCTAATAAGACGTCGGAGGCCAGTACAAATAGGAGGAATAGGGAGAAACAAATGTTAGAAATGGTGATCCGTTAGCAAAGGAAGTGAAATGCGCGTGGGTTTAGTCTGTCCTGTGCAGCTGGTACCTTCAGGGCAAACTGAATTGGAGTTTTACAAAGGTAATTAGGAAGTTATTATAGAGGACGGTGTCTTGCTTCCATCTGTACCGAGTAAAATAAAAAGTAGGGAAACAATGCAAGAACTTTCCCAGAATGCGCCTCACTCCGCGGCTCGGGGAAGAAGTTGCATTTGGGTACTTTGAGGACAAGAATAAAAGTCGGAGGGGTTGTCGGCTCGCAAACCTACCCACGAAAGAAGGTCAGAAATGTCTGCAAAGTCATCTTCACATTTTCTTTTTTTTTGGCCAACCTTCGAACGAACGCACGATACGCACCTACCCACTCAGCATATATTTGCAAGTGTGGGAGGACACCGGAGAATCCCGAGGAAACCTGCGCGGATACGAACGCACGATACGCACCTACCCACCCAGCATACGTTTGCAAGTGTGGGAGGACACCGGAGAATCCCGAGGAAACCTGCGCGGATACGAACGCACGATACGCACCTACCCACCCAGCATACGTTTGCAAGTGTGGGAGGACACCGGAGAATCCCGAGGAAACCTGCGCGGATACGAACGCACGATACGCACCTACCCACCCAGCATACGTTTGCAAGTGTGGGAGGAAACCGGAGAATCCCGAGGAAACTGACGCACCAAACGCACCTACTTAGCATGTTTTGGAAGTGTGGGAGAAAAACGGAGTACCCGGAGGAAACCCACGCAGGCACAGGGAGATCATGCAAACTCCAGACAGCTAGTGTTGTGTTCGGGATTCGAACCGCCGACCTTCTGGCTGCTAGGCAGTAATGCTAACCACTACACCAACTGTGCTGCTTTTCTATGGCTTGTTTAAAGGGGTGTCCAGACTTTTTTTTAAGTTTATTAAAAGTCAGCAGCTACAAAAAGTGTAGCTGCTGGCTTTTAATAAACAGACACTTACCTGCTCCACGGCTCCAGCGGCGTCTTCATTCCTAGTGTGGGCACCCGGCAGTGACAGCTTTAGGCTTCACGGCCGGGCACCCACTGCGCATGCCCGAGCGGCACTGCGCATGCGCGACCGGCGCTGTCCGATAGGACAGGCGCTCGCCTACAGGGAGGGGCTGCAATAAGGCGATTAAGCTATTTGCCTTACCAGCCCCTCTGCGGAAGGAGGAAGTGGGACAGGAAGTCCCACTCCTCCTGAAGCCCCCACTCCGCCCCCAAAAAAATGACATGCCAAATGTGGCATGTAAGAGGGCAAAGAGTGGATTAAGCGGAAGTTCCATTTTTAGGTGGAACTCCGCTTTAAGTAGTAACTAGAAAAAAAAAAATAAAACAATCCTCCCTGGGTGATCCATGTACATTGCTGGGATATAAATCTACTTCAATACCGGCAACTTTCACCCCCTTCCTGCCCAGGCCAATTTTCAGCTTTCAGCGCTGTCACACTTTGAATGACAATTGCGCGGTCATGCAACACTGTGCCCAAATAGAGCTCTATTTTGGTGGTATTCAATCACCACTGTTTTTTTTTTTTTTTTTTTGCTACATTTTGAAAAAAATAAGTTTTCCTTAGTTTCTGTTATAAAATGTTGCAAACAAGTAATTTTTGTTCTTCACTGATGGGCAAGGATGAGGCTGTACTGATGGACAGGGATGAGGCAGCACTAACAAAGCTGCACTCATGGACACGGATGAGGCTGCACTGATGGGCACAGGTGAGGCTGCACTGATGGGCACGGAGGAGGCCACATTAATAAAGCAGCACTGATGGGCACGGACGAGGCTGTACTGATGGGCCCTGATTATCAGTGTAGATGCTGTACTCACTGTGCCCTGACAGATCGTCTCTCCTTTCCTCAAATGCTGCCTGTAAAAAGCCCACGATCCAGCAGATAGCATTAACCCTTTCCTAACCTGGGCATACTAGCTGGTTGACTAAAATGATACATTTAGCTGGATTCAGAAAGATTTACGCCGGCGTATCAGTAGATACGCCGACGTAACTCTGAATCTGCGCCGTCGTAAGTTTAAGTGTATTCTCAAACTGAGATACACTTAAACCGAGCTAAGATACCACAGCCTGCGCCGTCGTATCTCAGGGTGCAATATTTAGGCTGGCCGCTAGGTGGCGCTTCCGTTGAGTTCGGCGTAGAACATGTAAATCCCTAGATACGCCGATTCACGAACGTACGTGCGCCCGTCGCAGTAAAGATACGCCGTTTACGTAAGAGATACGCCGCGTAAAGATAAAGCTGCCCCCTAGGAGGCGTAGCCAATGTCAAGTATGGCCGTCGTTCCCGTGACGAAATGTGAAAATTTTATGTTGTTTGCGTAAGTCGTCCGTGAATAGGGCTGGACGTAATTTACGTTCATGTCGAAACCAATACGTCCTTGCGGCGTACTTTGGAGCAACGCACACTGGGATATGTACACGGACACGGACGGCGCATACGTCAATCACGTCGGGTCACGAGTAATTTACATAAAACACGGCCCCCCATCCTCATTTGAATTAGGCACGCTTACGCCGGCCTATTCACGCTACGCCGCCGTAAGTTAGGAGGCAAGTACTTTGTGAATACAGTACTTGCCTCTCTGACTTAAGGCGGCGTAGCGTAAATACGATCCGCTATGCCGTCTTAAAGATGCGGCGACTTACTTGAATCTGGCCAATAGAATGCATGAAAAACCTTGAGGGTTTACAACCCCTTTTTGACCGCAAGATATGTAGACACTGACTTGTGTCCCAACTGTCCAGGACAGTATTCCTCACCCTATGGTTATTGTTCTACAACGGTGGTCTCCAAAATGTACCTGCGGTTGTCTGGCCCTTGTGGCATTATTCCACCAACTAACACTAATGATGGACCACCACTCCCCCTATGGACACCATCAATGGGGCTCTATTCTTCTCATTGATATCAATAATGAGGCACTATTCCTCCCATTAAAATCCATAATGGGGCGCTGATGCCCAGACATTCTCTACTCCCACTGGCCACAGTCCAGCCCCCCTAAAGCCTGAAGGACAGTAAACTGGCCCTTTGCTTAGAACGTTTTGAGAAGAAGGGGGGGAGCGTTGAACCCCCAAAACACGCAGGCTTTTGTTGCAGAATAAAATAATTTTTGGACTGTATGAACTAGTAGTGTGGTGCTCCCATCTTCAATTTTTTAAATCATATTCCAAAAAAGAGATTGGATCCGACTGCTCGCTAAATACAACTGCTCGATAAATACCACCGCTCGCTAAATACAAGACGGCACCAGACGGCTCTTATTTTAGACACTTTGATAAACGAGGTTTCTGCTCTCAGCATATTATCTATTTTTTTAGCTTCAAGCGGCTCATCAATCATCACTGGCGATGACACGCCGATCATTCAGAAAATGCATCTCCTCCATTTGTCTCTGACGGAACAGCTTCTATTTCAGGGAATCACGTAGAAATCTACCGCCGAATATAGCCGAGCCTCAACAGCAAGAAAAGGCGCTGCAGAGTCGTAAACTGCCTACATGACAATACGTGGATTACCCATCACTGGCCGGGGGATGATTGCACCGCGCCACCCTTTGTCATGCCATAGAGGACGAGTCAGGATATAAAGCTCTTAGCAGTCAGTGCATTTCTGCAGAGGTCATCTGCACGTGTCAGCAAGACTGACTCAGCAATTGCCTGCTAAAAAGACTGCTTTTGTGGAAGCAATTACCGTATTTATCGGCGTATACCGCACACTTTTCTCCCCTTAAAATCGTGGGTGCGCGATATACGCCGATCCCCGCTGTCTCCAACATTGTCCAAGCATTGTCCGAGCCGAGTGTACTGCGCACTCGGCTAGGCTCGGCCCGCGGCCACACGAGAGGAGCCGAGAGAAGCCGAGTGCGCAGGAAATCCGACTCTGCACAGCGCGCCAAATTCAAACACACAACGGAACGCAACCCCGGGCAAGGTGCGGATGGACGCCGGACACCCACAAGGCTCGACGGACCCCACGCAATGCCGCAGACGGACGCGGATGGACGCCGGGCAAGACATCCAAATGTACGTTTTTTTCCCTAAACTGCCCTTCTCAGCTTGGGGTGCGCGCTATACGCCGGGCAAGACAGCAGACGGACACTGACAAAGCTGGACGGACCCCGCGCAAGGCCGCAGACGGACGCCGGACAAGGCCGCCGATGGACGCCGGGCAAGACATCCAAATGTACGTTTTTTCCCTAAACTGCCCTTCTCAGCTTGGGGTGCGCGCTATACGCCGGCACGCGGTATATGCCGATAAATACGGTATTGCCTACTAAACCTGATATGGGGAGAACATGGAGGTTCACTTGCTGTATCTTCTTCATAATAGGATATCGTTTAGGGCGCTACACTTCCAGCTCCTTTTTGTGCAGGTGGCACAAAACCAGAAGCACTTCTAAACCGGAACAAGGTCTATCATGTTCACTCCATGGCCCGATGTCCTTTGGGAAAGTGCAGTTTTAAAGTACTGTATATACTCGCGTATAAGCCGAGTTTTTCAGCACATTTTTTTGTACTGAAAATGCCCCCCTTGGCTTATACTCGAGTCACCTTTTGCACCTGATCTCCCGGACTTTGGGGACCCGGTAACGGCCAAACTTGGCACACATGTAGCCCCACTCTTCCTCTACAAGTGTGCAAAGTTTGTTGTCCGGGGGACCTACAGCCAGTGAGTAGATTGCATTCATGCTTTTGCCACCTACCGTATTTTCCGGCGTATAAGACGACTTTCTGGATGCAAAAAAATGCATCCAAAGTCGGGAGTCGTCTTATACGCCGGGGACGGTCTCCGTGCTGCGAGCGTCAATGATTTCAAAGACGCTCCTTCTTCTCAGAGTGTCCTGTGATAGGCGGAACACAAATCTTCCCAGCAGAGCCTCTGTTCTGTGTTCCTCCTATCACAGATGCCTTCTCATCCTCGGACAAGATGGGAAGACATCCGTGATAGGCGGAACACAGAACAGAGGCGCTGCTGGGAAGATTTGTGTTCCGCCTATCACAGGACACTCTAAGGAGAAGGAGCGTCTTTTAAATCATTGACACTCGCAGCACGGAGACTGGCACCGCCTGCTATTCAGAAAAAAAGTGAGTGATTGCACCGTTTGCAGTGATTGCACTGGGGGGCAAGTTCAGGCACAGTGGGGGCAAGTTCAGGCTCAGAGAGGGGGCAAGTGATGGCACAGAGAGGGAGCAAGTGATGGCACAGTGAGGGGGCAAGTGATGGCACAGTGAGGGGCAAGTGATGGCACAGTGAGGGGGCAAGTGATGGCACAGTGAGGGGCAAGTGATGGTACAGTGAGGAGCAAGTGATGGCACAGTGAGGGGCAAGTGATGGCACAGTGGGGGCAAGTGATGGCACAGTGGGGGCATGTAATGTAATGGCACAGTGAGATTTGAAAAAGCCTGTTTCTGTCAGCGGTTCTGGCTACCCCTCAGCTTCCAGAAAGACTAGTAGGAAGGGGCTAGTCTTTTACAGTGAGTATATCCCAAAACCAAAATTTTTCCTGGAAAATTAGGGGGTCGTCTTATACGCCGGAAAATACGGTAAATGCATTATTTTTCATTTTTCTACTTTAAACCACATTTGCCATGTAGTTGCCCATCGCATTAATTTGTTCAGATCTTCTTGCAAGGTTTCCACATCCTACGGAGTAGCTATTGCTCTACTTAGCTTAGTATCATCCCCAAAAGCGGAGATTGAGTTGTTTATCAGAAGAGGGTAAGAAGACTCCTGGATGGGGGAGGTTTAGCTTAGAAAAGGTTAGGGGGCTAAAGAGCTTTTATTCTAAAGTGATCCTGTCCTTTGAGCCTCTGCTAGACATCATTTCCTCGTGCGCAGCTTTTGTTACAGTTCAGTTGATGCACATCAATGCAAAAAGTTGATAAACAAGAACCTGAGACAGACAATCCGCGTAATTCCCTCTGTCCCGCTCTTGTAATGTGTATTCTGTAGTACTAGTAGAGCGTCGTGTTTTCTGCGTTACGGGAAGGAAAGGTCAGGGTGTAGCACTGCGGCTCAGGTTCACAAACAGAGGCTCCTTTCTACTTGCTGAGGAATTTTTTCCCCAAATTTAAACTTGAACAGTATGCCTGGTGTGTGTGTTGGACCTTGTCCCGTCCTGCCATGATTTCCTGTCTGGCTCTTGATGCCATGGCAACGGCAGAGAGCTGGCAGAAGATGCTCGGCCCAAGGATCGAGGACTGCCAGGCTCGGGATGTCAGAGAGCGAGAGTAAGAAAACTGAAGCTTGCTCCGAGATCTGTGGCTTGGTTGTTCCTCTACTGGGTTTTGCCAGAAAAGTGGACCTGTCATATAGTTATACAGTTAAAGTGGAGGTTCACCTTAAAAAAAATTCTAACATTATATCCAGCCCAGTCCTGCAATTAAAATAACACTGACCTTTGTTTTTTTTCCCTGTAGATATCGTTTAGCCATAGCCTTCACCGCGGCTTCCGGGTAGGGAATCCCGCGGGAGTGGGCGTTCCTATTGACATGCCAATCAATTGGCATGCTAAACGACGGCGCACACAGCGCGTCACGACTTCCCGAAGGAAGCTCGGGTCGGCTCGGCTCGATTCGGCGCCTGCGCACCGGCGCCGAATAGAGCCGACCTGAGCTTCTTTCGGGAAGTCGTGACGCGCTATGTGCGCCGTCGTTTAGCATGCCAATTGATTGGCATGTCAATAGGAACTAGGGCCGAAACAACTAATCGATTAATCGGCAACTAATCGATTATGAAAATAATCGATTACAATTTTCATAATCGATTAATCGGCCAGTAACATAATGGGGTTAAAAAAAAACTAAAATTAGCCCTTTATAGTACAAAAAAGCAAATCGCTACTGTAAATATTACTTTCACTGTCCCACAGTAAAAAAATGAACCCCTTACAGCGATTATTTGCTCTTTTTGTACTTATTTTAGTTTTTTTAACCCCATTATGTTACTAAACATCTCAGGCCTGGGTCACACCTCTGTTTTTGGCGCTTTTTGCAGAAACACACTACAGTTCATTTACATGTTTTCTTATGGGACACGTTCACATCCATGATTTTTTTTCAGCTGCTGCGTATTTGGAAAGGGCGAGGACTTTTTAATGCAAAACTGTGCGATTTTGTTTTTTTTTTGGTTCAATATACTTCAATGGAGAAGCTGCAGAAAAGCATGTCATGTGTTTTTGCGGCAATTTGTGTTTTGTAATCTGCCCAACAACAAATTGGCCCAAAAAAAAAAAAAAATGCTATTTTTTTTAAGGCTATTATCCAATTAATCGAAACAATAATCGGCCAACTAATCGATTATGAAAATAATCGTTAGTTGCAGCCCTAATAGGAACACCCACTCCCGCGGGATTCCCTACCCGGAAGCCGCGGTGAAGGCTATGGCTAAACGATATCTACA
The DNA here is from genome assembly GCF_905171775.1 of Rana temporaria. Taxonomy (NCBI): domain Eukaryota; kingdom Metazoa; phylum Chordata; class Amphibia; order Anura; family Ranidae; genus Rana; species Rana temporaria. The sequence goes on along the minus strand of NC_053499.1, from coordinate 19,019,035 downwards.
GGGGGAAAAAAAAAAAGGTCAGTGTTACTTTATTTGCAGGACTGGGCTGGATATAATGTTAGAATTTTTTTTATAGGGTGAACCTCCACTTTAAAGTTGAATAATGCCCCGTACACACAATTGAAAATTCTGACAGCAAAAGTCCGATGTGAGCTTTTGAACGGAAATTCCGACCGTGTGTAGGCTACATCGGACTTTTGCTGTCAGAATTTCTGCCTTCTGTGTGCAGCAGCCCCCCTAACACTTACCTGAGGTCCTTCTCTGTCCAGCCATGTCCACGAGTGTCTCAGCTGTCCATAATTTCTCCTTCCCGATTGGCTGTGACACAGTAGCGGCGCCATTGGCTCCTGCTGCTGTCAATCAAAGTCGGCTAGCCAATCAGGGGATAGAGGGACTGGGGCTCCATGTCTGAATGGACACAGGAAGCTGTGACTCAGCTCATGTGCCCCCATAGCAAGCTGCTTGATGTGGGGGCACTGAACAGGAGGGAGGGGCCAGGATGACAGAGGAGGGATCCGAGAAGAGGAGGATCCGGGTTTCTCTGTACAAATCCACTGCAACAGAGCAGGGAAGTATAACATGTTTGTTATTTTTATAGGGAAAAAAAATAGACTTTACAATCACTTTCAGAGTCTCTTCTCAAATTTAACACATCTGCTCCCCATTCACACCTGAGACCCTGTAAGGCCTCGTACACACGATAGGTTAACCAGAGGACAACGATCTGATGGACCGTTTTCATCGGTCAAAACCGATCGTGTGTAGGCCCCATAGGTTATTTAACCATCGGTTAAAAAAAAGCCAACTTGCTTTAAATTTAACCGATGGATTCCTAACCGATAGGTCAAAACCGATCGTTAGTAGGCACAACCATTGGTTAAAAATCCACGCATGCTCACAATCAAGTCGACGCATGCCTGGAAGCATTAAACTTCATTTTTCCGGAACGTCGTTGTGTTTTACGTCACCGCGTTCTGACACGTTGGTGTGTAGGCGCGACAGACCATCAGTCAGCTTCATCGGTTAACCGATGACAATGGTCCTTCAGACCGTTGTCATCGGATGGACTGATCGTGTGTACGAGGCTTTACACTAACGAGTCACATGACACCAGCGAGGGAAAATGGCTAATTGGGCCCAATTTGGACATTTTCACTTAGGGGTGTACTTGCTTTTGTTGCCAGAGGTTTAGACATTAGACAGTTATTTTGAGGGGACAGCAAATTTACACTGTTATACAAGCTGTACACTCACTACACAACATTGTAGCAAAGTGCAATTTCTTTAGTGTTGTCAAATGAAAAGATATAATAAAATATTTACAAAAATGTGAGGGGGTGTACTTACTGAGATACTGTACATATGGTCACAAGATGGGAAATGCCTCGGTCGCTTATGATGGTGGGGCACTGTGATGGGGGAAGGTGGCCCTGCCAGGTAGGCGATACGGGGCCCGATGATGGCTAACATCAGCCCTGATAAGGCCAGTCAGATGGGTGTGGAATACCTCTTTACCCTGCTGCCTGCAGTGGTTTCTCCCGCCGTCTCACGAGTCCTAAAAGAAATGTAGAAGTTGGCAGGAAAATCCACTTCTCAGCAGGGAATCGGGTTATTGACACACCCAGAAGTGTCGGGTTCTAAAGAGAATTCAGGAGAGGATTTCTCTGAATCAAAGTAGCATTTAGCAATGCGGGCAGCTGGAGAGGTACTCTATGCATTTACTTTCTTCTCTACGGGAACATTTTAAATGTTAATTAACCACTTGCCGCCCGCCAATGACATATTGACGTCGGCAAAGTGGTTGTAGAATTCTGACTGGACGTCATATGACGTCCTCAGGATTCTGAGCCGCTGCGCGCCCCCCGGGGGCGCGCATCGCGGCGATCGTTGTTGCAGGGTGTCAGTCTGACACCCCGAAACACCGATCAAGGTAAAGAGTCTCTCACGGAGACTCTTTAGCACGTGATCAGCCATGTCCAATCACGGCTGATCACGATGTAAACAGGAAAAGCCGGTAATCGGCTTTTCCTCACTCGCATCTGTCAGACACGAGCAGAGGAGAGCCGATCGGCTGCTCCTGTGACAGGGGGGGTTTGTGCTGATCGATTATCAGCACAGCCCCCCCGAGGATGCCCACTGGACCACCAGGGATGCCCACTGGACCACCAGGGATGCCCACTGGACCACCAGGGATGCAAAAAAAAAAAAAGTATGCCACCCTAGACCACCAGGGATTAAAAAAAATAAAATAAAGGTATGCCACCCTAGACCACCAGGGATGAGGACACAAAAAATGGATGCCAATCAGTGCCGCAATGGATGCCAATCAGTGCACACAATGGGCATCACTGATTGGCAGGCATTGTTTGGCACGGATTGGCATCCATTAGTACAACACATACAATAGTGCCCATCTATGCCCATCCGTGCCGCCTATCCGTGTCCATCCGTGCCGCCTATCCGTGCCCATCCGTGCCGCCTATCCGTGCCCATCCGTGCCCATCCGTGCCGCCTATCCGTGCCGCATATTAGTGCCCATCAATGCCACCACATCAGTGCCACCTCATCGGTGCCCATCAGTGCCGCCTTACCAGTGCCCATCAATGCAGTACCATCGGTGCCCATCAGTGAAGGAGAAAACGTACTTATTTACAATGTTTTATAACAGAAACAAAAAAAAACGTTTTTTTTTTCTCGAAATTTTCGGTCATTTTTTTTTGCAGAAAATAAATATCCCAGAGGTGATCAAATACCACCAAAAGAAAGCTCTATTTGTGGGAACAAAATGATAAAAAATTAGTTTGGGTACAGTGTAGCACGACCGCGCAATTGTTATTCAAAGTGCAACAGCGCTGAAAGCTGAAAATTGGTCTGGGCGGGAAGGTGTATAAGTGCCCTGTATGGAAGTGGTTAAAAAACAAGCCATTTTTCTCCTTGAGCTACCCAACCACACATCAAGCCCCCCACTACTTCTATGACCAGCCCCAATCTAACGTAGAAATAGAGAGCCTGTCCTCATGCTTCATTACACATAGGATAATTCATAGCTCCTTGTCACCTACGAGACGCCGCACGTCCCCGCTCTGCACCTAATATGGATTCCTAACCGATACTCAAGCTCAGGGTGATAACGCAGCCTGGACGGGATCCAGCTCCAGAAGTTGGGAAATTACGGACTGTTTTATTAACTTCCTCGGAGCCCCCTGCTGAATTTTAAGGAAGCTCCAAGGATTTTTACAGCCATATTTCAGCTCACACTTACATTTTTTTAATCTAGAACAGGAAAACTTGTAGACCCGAAAACCTGTGGTTCTGAAAGACAACAGACTATTAAAGGAGTTGTAAAGGAAAAAATGTTTTGCCTAAAATTAATGTCTGCAAGGTAGACAGACAGAATAGTGTAATGATTCTGTTAAAAAACGAGTAAATACCTATTAAATTCCTTCATCTATATCACCTCCGGTGTTTTAGTTTCTGATCTCTCATTCACTTCCTGGTTTGCGGCGCTCGTTCATGTAAGAACTACATTTCCCAGTATGAATTGCGGCACGCCCAGTAATTCACACCTCCTTGAAGTCTCTAACACGTAGAGAGCGTCCTGCCGCACATATGTAGTTCCCAGGAGGGGGTGAGCACGTTACTGACCACCGCAGTAAAGCCTCCCTTCACTGTGGTCAGTAAAATCAGACAAGCAGGAAGTGAACAGAACAGAGAAGAAATAGAGCAACTTCTGAGCAAAAACGAACAATGAGGAAGTGAAAAGAGGAATGTCTGCAGGTAAAGGAGGCTTATTATGAAAAAAAAAATTGTTTTCCTTTACAACCCCTTTAATACATGTCTAAACCGCTGTGTTTTTTTTCCAGGTCTCTACCATTACCTCAATTCAGTTGCATTTAGCCACACTTCTGGGTCTTGTTCCCTGCGGGAGTGGGCGTGTCGATCTTTTTCCCCCAACGCCTCAAGGCGTTATGGGAGCTGTGTGCAATGTCTCCTGGGAGTGACGTTTCCAGACTCACAGGAGACCATCAGAAATAGCCAGTCGTATTCTCGCGCTATCTCGAGTGTCACGTGACACGGAATCCAGGAAGTCTTTGCTTGTGAGCTTCACAGTGCCCACTAGCAAAATGGAAAAGCCCAGGATTCGTTTTTAAAAGTTCTTATTTCTGACGGAAAACGAATGTGAGTGGTAGATTGCAATCTATATTACTAAGCATTGCACATATTAAGAAAAATTCCACAACCCGCGGAACCTCCGCTTTAAGGTGAAAACACTTCTGACACTGATCAGCCCCCTAGCCCCCCATTTTTACTCACCTGAAACGCTTTGATCCCTCGGCAGATACGTGCTATACCTCTCTGACCGGGGTTCTTGGCACTTGATTGGATAGAGTGATAGCAGTGCAGCCATTGGCTCCCACTGCTGTCAATCAAATCCAATGACGTGGGCGCCAGGGGCGGGGCCGAGTCATACATTCTGCATCTATGAACACAAAAGCTGGACTCAGGAGTGCGCCCGCAGGGTACCCCCCCCGAGAGAGCGCTTCTCCTATGGGGTTATACAATTTATATTAACTGCTTGCCGACCAGACGCCGCAGTTTTACGTCGACAGGTAGGCTCTGCTGGGCGAGAGCACGTAGATCTACGTCATCTCTCCCAGCAGCCAATAGGGGCGCGCCCACGCTCGCTCCTGGCTCCCGCGCGCCCGGCGGTCGCTCATTACAGAGTGAGAACCGGGAGCTGTGTGTGTAAACACACAGCTCCCGGTCCTGTCAGGGGAGAAACCCCATGTCATTTCCCCTAGTAAGTCCACCCCCCCCTACAGTTAGAACACACCCAGGGAACATACTTAACCCCTTCCCCGCCCCCTAGTGTTAACCCCTTCCCTGCCAGTGGCATTTTTATAGTAATCAATGCATTTTTATAGCACTGATCGCTATAAAAATGCCAATGGTCCCAAAAATGTGTCAAAAGTGTCCGCCATAATGTCGCAGTACCGAAAAAAATTAATCGCTGATCGCCGCCATTACTAGTAAAAAAAGAATATATTAATAAAAATGCCATAAAACTACCCATATTTTGTAAACGCTATAACTTTTGCACAAGCCAAACGCTTATTGCGATTTTTTTTTTTTACGAAAAATATGTAGAAGAATACGTATCGGCCTAAACTGAGGAAAACAATTTATTTTTATATATTTTTGGGGGATATTTATTATGGTAAAAAGTATTCATTTTTTTCAAAACTGTCGCTCTATTTTTGTTTATAGTGCAAAAACTAAAAACCGCAGAGGTGATCAAATACCACCAAAAGAAAGCTTTATTTGTGGGGGGAAAGGGACGCCAATTTTGTTTGGGAGCCACGTCGCCGACCGCGCAATTGTCAGTTAAAGCGACGCAGTGCCGAATCGCAAAAAGTGCTCTGGTCTTTGATCAGCAATATGGTCCGGGGCTTAAGTTGTTAAACTACATATGGCTGTTTTAGGCTTTTTGCCCATCATCCGTGTATGGAAACCAAGGCTTCTATGGAGTAAGGCTTGAGACCCAACTTTTTGTCGGCTATAGTCCCTTCTCACCATAACCTGTATGGTTCTACTATATTATTTCATCCTAAATAGAGCTGGGAAGTTTCCGGGATAAGTCAAAAGCAGAAGCCACCTTGGCTGCCCCCGCCAAAGTAATCTAAGGGTCATTGACCTTTCATGGTCACTGAGAGGCCTGGTGGCCCCCCTCCCCCATCTCATTGAAGTGTCAGAGGTCTGGAGACTCTTTATATAGAAACAAGATAATTCTGTCTGACTACTGTACATGATGACCTGTCAGGTTGTAGTGTGGGGGTCAAAAAGAAACCCCCCCCCCCCCCCCCCCCAATACATTTTCATGGGTACTTCAGACACCAGTGACTGTGAATAGGTCTATCTTTCTTACACCTGTGACCTCTTAAACCTCCCAACCAACTTTATTGTAGTGGAAATCAGTGGCGGCCCGTCCATAAGGGGCGCAGGGGCCCACCTAATCCATGCGCCCGGCCTCTAATCTACATGCAGTGCGCCGGACACATTGGGGAAATTCAGATAGAGATACAACGGCGTATTTCTGAGATCCGACGGTCGGATCTATGCGCCTGATTCATAGAATCAGGTTCCGCATAGATCTCCCTTAGATCCGACAGGTGTAAGTGACTTGCACCGTCGGATCTTAGGCTGCAATCTCCCGCCGGCCGCTAGGTGGCACTTCCGTTTGTATACGCGACGAATATGCAAATGAGGATCCGCGTAATCTATCTGAATCTACCCCAGTGATTCCAATGGGGTTTTATAAATTATTAAAGTAATTAATTTATATTAATATTATATTTTATTTTTTCAAAGAACATGATTAGATCCCGAGGCTCGAATTGGCTCAAAAAAAGTGGGCTCAGGGGGGCGCAGAGCACTGCGCCTGAGCCCACCCAGTTGTGTGACAATAGCAAATTAAAGGGGTTGTAAAGGTACAATTTTTTTTTTCCTAAATAGCTTCCTTTACCTCAGTGCAGTCCTCCTTCACTTACCTCATCCTTCCATTTTGCTTTTAAATGTCCTTATTACTTCTGAGAAATCCTCACTTCCTGTTCTTCTGTCTGTAACTCCACACAGTAATGCGAGGCTTTCTCCCTGGTGTGGAGTGTCGTGCTCGCCCCCTCCGCTAAATTTCCCAGCGTGCATTGCTCCAAATGACGTCGCTAGGACGTCATTGGTTTCGACGTGAACGTAAATTACGTCCATCCGTATTCGCGAACGACTTACGCAAACGACGTAAAAAATTCAACCCGGGAACGACGGCCATACTTAACATAGGATACGCCGCATATAGCAAGGGTAACTATCCGCCGGAAAAAGCCGAACGCAAACGACGTAAAAAAAAAAGCGCCGGGCGGGCGTTCGTTTCTGAATCGGCGGAAATCCTCATTTGCATATTCGTCGCGTGAAAAAAAACGAAACGCCACCTAGCGGATTTTCGGGAGATCTATGCGGAACCTGATTCTATGAATCAGGCGCATAGATCCGACCGGCGGAACTTAGAGATACGACGGCGTATCAGGAGATACACCGTTGTATCTCTATCTGAATCCGGGCCAATGTACCAAAGTAATAAATAAAATAAAAATTTTAATTTTTATAACAACAGTAGAGGAGGGTAACAAACTTGTGCAATATTTGACCGTTTTTAATAAACTAACGCATCAATATCTGGTTCGATGGATGGATATAGTAGCAATTCTCAACAAATTCTCAAGGTGCTCATCAGATATTTTGGTTCCAATCTCGCCCTTCGTTTGGTCTTGTGACCCATCATCTCTCAATAAATGCATTCTTCCAACTTGTTGAAGAGTAGAACTGTGTGGACATATTTTGTTACAGTGTTTCCCAGCGTCCCTAAAAGCCGCAACCCTGGCAGAGGCAATCTAATCTAAAATGGGACATGAAGGATAATGAGGTCATCTCCGCCTGAGTCAGGCCTTTCTGTGTCCTCGGGCATGAGAGTTTTCTGGGAACCAGATGCAGAGAATAAACCCACTATAAGAATGATCCAGGGGCATTTCATCACTGGAAAGGGAAAGGAGAAACAAACCACTGCCAGTTCCTTGTGGCCGAGCCTCATAAACATGTGGCCAAATGCATTGAAAGCCTTCAGAGAGGAAGTTGTCATCTAGTCATCATCGGCCACATTGACATCACTGGAGTACAAAGCACACGTAGGGGGACTTCAATTAGGACATGTATGTCCTCCGCAGCACAATGACCTCTGTAAGATGTGATTTTAACATAGCTTGTAATTGCATTCCTATCCACAAACCAAGAGTGATATTTAAAGGCGGAGGTTCACCCTAAAAAACATCTACCGTATTTATCGCGGGAATAACGCGCTCCTGCGTATACCGCGCACCCCCAAAGTGACCCCCAATCCTGTGGAAAAAAAGTAATTTTTGTACTTACAGTTTTGGTGTCTTGCGCGGCTTCCATCGGTCCATCGGCGGCCTCGTCGGGTCCGGCATCCTTCTGCTCGTTCGGGTGTCCTTCTGCGGCTTCGGGTGTCCTTCTGCGGCGGGTCCGGTGTCCTCTTCGGCGGGTCCGGTGTCCTCTTCGGCGGGTCCGGTGTCCTCTTCGGCGGGTCCGGTGTCCTCTTCGGCGGGTCCGGTGTCCTCTTCGGCGGGTCCGGCGTCCTTCTGCGTCGTCCTCCCCGCTCGTTTCCCGCGCCAGCATATACCGAGCGCAGTACACTCGGGCAGGCTCGGCAACTGTCGCGCTCACGTCCTGTACATCCAGGACGTGACCGCGGAAGAAGCCGAGACTGGCCGACTATACCCGAGTGTACTGTGCTCGGTATATGTTGGCGCAGTATTCAAAACTCGGTGCGGGAAAGCGGGTATCGGCGTATATCGCGCACCCACGATTTTGCCCTGATTTTCAGGCCAAAAAAGTGCGCGGTATACGCCGATAAATACGGTATATACCATTACATCCAGCATACTTCCGGCATCTACAGTATGCTGGTTTTTTTTTTGCCGTACATACCGTTTTATCGTTATTTCCCCCCCGGCTTCCGGGTTCTGGCTCCCGCGGGAGTGGGCGCTCCTATTGAGAGGTTAGACGATTGACGTCTGGTGAAAAACTTCCCTTGGCGCATAAGGCGTGTCACCAGTTTTCCGTAAATAGCTGACCTGCGAGTCGGCTCTATATGGCGCCTGCGCAGTCAGCGCTACACGGCGTATAGAGCCGACTCACAGGTCAGCTATTTACGGAAAACTGGCGACGCGCCTTATGCGCCAAGGGAAGTTTTTAACCAGACGTCAATCATCTAACCTCTCGATAGGAACGCCCACTCCCGCGGGAGCCAGAGCCCGGAAGCTGGGGGGAAAGAGCTACACGGCGGGCGCAGGAAGTATGCTGGATGTAATGGTATATAATTGTTTTAGGGTGAACCTCCGCTTTAATTAGAGGTAAAGACTTGAGGACCAAGTTATTACCTGGCTTTCTATATGTCTTGAACTCTCCAATAGTGACCCTTCTTGCCATAATTCTCAGCTGTGTTTCAGTCTACCAAGGAGTTTTGGATGTTCCTGCCCTTCTTGGCACATTGATCGATAATGTTCCAGCTCAGGGAGTGCTAAAAGCCTGTGGGTTAGGGGTGAAAATTACTTGTCTAGCCTTGGGTGCGGACAACCCACGCTACGAAAATTTTACTGTTAGGGGTCCGCACAACTTGGGAAATTTTATCAAGGGGTCACGGCACTAAAAAGGTAGAGGTTGTTAGAAGTTCCTTGATCTGTTGCCGATGCGCCACCATTTGTTGCTGCCTTTATAGTTCCAGAGTCAACACCACCAGGCAAAGCCAGTAGCAGGACATCAAATATCCTTTTAACTGTCTTTAAAGTGGAAGTAAACCCTCTGTAATATATATATATATATTTTTTAAATACACCTGCAAGAGAAAGACATAATGAGCTAGTATGCACAGCATACTAGCTCATTATGTGTCACTTACCTGAGAACGAAGCCCCGAAGTCCGCATCGGTCCTGTCCACCGCCATGTCCCCTGGAGCTTCTTCCTTGTTTTCGGCACTCTGGCGCTGTGATTGGCTGGAGCAGCGATGACGTCACTCCCGCGCGGGACCGGCAGGTCGCCGCGCGTGCGCAAAATCACGGAGCACTTTCAGTGCGCCTGCGCCATAGACATCGGCGCCTGTCATTTCTGAAAATATCTTCTAAACCTTTTAGGTTTGGGAGATATTTGTTGCACCTACAGGTAAGCCTTAAGCCTCGTACACACGATAGGTTAACCAGAGGACAACGGTCTGAAGGACCATTGTCATAGGTTAACCGTTGAAGCTGACTGATGATCCGCCACGCCTACACACCATAGGTTAAATAACCGATAGTGTCAGAACGCAGTGACGTAAAACACAACGACGTGCTGAAAAAAATGAAGTTCAATGCTTCCAAGCATGCGTCGACTTGATTCTGAGCATGTGTGGATTTTTAACCGATGGTTGTGCCTACCAACGATCGGTTTTGACCTATTGGTTAGGAATCCATAGGTTAATTTTAAAGCAAGTTGGCTTTTTTTTAACCTATGGTTAAATAACCTATGGGGCCCACACACGATCGGTTTGGACCGATGAAAACGGTCCTTCAGACCTTTGTCCTCTGGTTAACCTATCGTGTGTACGAGGCATTAATCTAGGCTTACCTGTAGGTTAAAGTGGGTTAAAGGGGTTTACAACCACTTTAAAGCCCTGTACACACGATCGGATATCTGATGGAATCTAATCCGATGGATTTTTTTCGCCGGATATCCGCTGAAGCTGACTTTCATCAGTCTTGCCTACACACCATCGGTCACAATCCGACCGTGTCCAAGCGCGGTGACGTAAAACACTACGACGTGCTGAGAAAAATGAAGTTCAATGCTTCCGAGCATGCGTCGACTTGATTCTGAGCATGCATGGATTTTTGACCGATGGACTTCCACACAGACGATCGTTTTTTTTTCTATCATTTTTTTATCCATAGGAAAATTTTAAAACATGTTCTATTTTTTTTCACCCATGAAAAACAAACCAATGGGGTCCACACGCGATCGGTTTGTCCGATGAAAACGGTCCATTTTCATCAGACAAACCGATCGTGTGTACAGGGCTTAAGGGTGGCATTCTGACACACCTTTCCACCCCGGTGGGGAGGCATTCTTCCTACTAACCACCAACATAAGGGGCATTTTCCTAATAAGTGCCTATGTGATCAGCCCAAGTACGTGCACGCTGGGAGAAAAGAGCAACCCCTAGACCGTATAATCGTGGGTATATTCACCCCGTGTCCAAACATTCATCACAGCTGACAAAGGACGGCCTTCTGTTTTGTGCTGACCAAGCTGCATGTTCTACAACATCTAATAAGCAATCAGTACAGGGCACGCGGCCTTCTCACCCAGCACGTGGGCACTGCATCGGCAGCCAACCAATTGGGACTTGTTATTTCGACAGCAGGTCGTGATTGGAATGTGCAGCCCTCACCACTGGCAACCAGCCACAAGAATCAATGTATAGAAGGAAGACAATACTGCATTATCAACCAATAACTGGCTGCACTGTGAAATACATGGCCCCCTTGCTAGAAGGCCAATTGGTATCTCAGTGGGACAAATAACCTCTTCACCTCCTAAGTTACTGAGACATGCCAGTGAGGTTTGCTGAATGTATATAGGTAGATTCAGTAAGAGTTAGGCCGGCTTATCAGTAGATAAGCCGACCTAACTCAGAATCTACGCCGACTTATGTTTAAGCGTATGCTCAAACAGAGATACGCTTAAACATATCTAAGATACGACGGCTTGCGCCGTCCTATCTTAGATTGCAATATTTTGGATGGCCGCTAGGTGGCGCTTCCATTGCGGTCGGCGTAGAATATGTAAATGAGTAGATACGCCGATTCACGAACGTACGCCCGGCCGACGCAGTACTTTTACGCCGTTTACGTAAGAGATAGGCCGTGTAAAGTTAGAGCTAGGCCCTAGTTGGAATAGTAATGTCAAGTATGGCCGCCGTTCCCGCGCCGAAATTTGAATTTTTTACGTCGTTTGCGTAAGTCGTCCGTGAATCGGGATTTACGTCGTTTACGTCCACGTCAAAATCAATAGGCCCGTGAAGCGTACTTAGCCGCAATGCACACTGGGGAATGTAGGCGCCCAGCGCATGCGCAGTTCACAAACATAACGTTAAAACGTAAGGTCAAGCCCCATTAACATACAACACGCCCCCCTCAAACACATTTGAATTAGGCGTCCTTACGCCCGCCGATTTAGGCTACGCCGCCGTAACTTAGCAGGTAAGTACATTGTGAATCATGTACTTGCCTCGCTAACTTACGGCGGCGTAGCTTAAATGCCTTAAGCTACGCCGCCGCAAAGTTAGGCATAGGTACCTGAATCTACCTAATACTGTATACCTGTCATTGCTAAAAAGGTTGAAGAACTCTTGAGCACCATCTGAAGCTAAACTTGTCACAAAACCTATTCCCCAATATGTGCGTGCTGTAGAGATGCACGTTTCTGAGAAAAATGAGAATCGCGATTCTTTTGCATAAAATAAAGAAGATCACGATTCTCCAAAAAAAATTATTTAAAGTTATTTTTAACACAAAACGGAGCTTATGTTTTTAAATACAGTGGCCCGGATTCACAAAGCACTTGCGCCGACGTATCTCGAGATACACCACGTAAGTGCAAATATGCGCCGTCGTATCTATGCGCCGGACTCAGAAACTAAGATACGCCTGAAAATAGGCTTCATCCTACGCCGGCGTAGAGTGGGCGCAAATTTACGCTGGACGTATTTGGCGCTCCCATTGATTTTCTATTCACATATGCAAATGAGGGAGATACGCCGATTCACGAACGTACGTTCGTCCCACGCAGTGCGCGTAAAGTCATATGTCCGGCGTAAAGTTATGCCCCATAAAGGAGGTGCAACTCAGTAGCATCCATGCAAAGGGCTGCACCAGGGAACACAAGCCAACATATATTACGTAGTTTACGTAGGACGTGAATATGACTAGGCGTAGGTTACGATCACACCGTAGGCAGTGATCCGACGTATCTTAGGCAGTTGTTCTGACGTGATTGTGAGCATGCGCACCGAGATGCGCCCACGGGACGGCGCATGCGCAGTTGGTCGATACGTATCCGTCTGGCGCTCGGCCCATCATTTGCATGGGGTCACGCCTCATTAGCATGGCTCACGCCCACTTCCACTTACGCCGACTTACGCCTGAGAAACCCAGCGCAGATTTGGGAGGAAGTGCTTTGTGAATTCAGTGCTTGCCTCTCTGCGCTGCGTCGGCCTAGCGTAAAGGAGATACGCTACGGCGGCATAAATATGCGCCAGTGTCTGTGAATCCGGGCCATAGTATATACTACGAAAAATAAAAAATTGTCCTGCGCCGCTAAAGTGTTCTGGTTTGGCTTGAAGAAAAGATCTATGCCTTCACCAAGTAAAAGCACCTCCCAAAGTTTACAGAAGCACAGGCTAGGCACACTTTTAACTAGGGTTGTCCCGATACCGATACCAGTATCGGTATCGGTACCGATACTGAGCATTTGCGGGAGTACTTGTACTTTACCGCAAATGCCCCCGATGCCAGATCCGATACTACCCCCTCCCCCGTCCCGTCGTCGCCGCCGCCGCCTAGTTAATCAGCGTGCGGAGAACATTACAGCTTTCATTTGAATAGCTGTCTGTTCCCCGCCGCGCCGTGTATAGACACTCCCCCTTGCTCGGGATTGGACGGGGGATCTGTCTATCAAAGTGCAGATCACCCGTCCATTCCCGAGCAAGGGGGAGTGTCTATACGCGGCGCGGCGGGGAACACACAGCTATTCAAATGAAAGCTGTAATGTTCCCCGCACGCTGATTAACGCGGCGGCATCTAGGTATGGGGAGACATGGCTGCATATGTGGGGGGACATGGCTGCATATGTGTGGGACATGGCTGCATCTGTGGGGGGACATGGCTGCATCTGTGGGGGGACATGGCTGCATCTGTGGGGGGACATGGCTGCATATGAAGGGGACATGGCTGCATATGTGGGGGGGACATGGCTGCATATGTGGGGGGGACATGGCTGCATATGTGGGGGGGACATGGCTGCATATGTGGGGGGACATGGCTGCATATGTGGGGGGGACATGGCTGCATATGGGGGGGGGACATGGCTGCATATGTGGGGGGACATGGCTGCATATGTGGGGGGACATGGCTGCATATGTGGGGGGACATGGCTGCATATGTGGGGGGACATGGCTGCATCTGTGGGGGACATGGCTGCATCTGTGGGGGACATGGCTGCATTTGTGGGGGGACATGGCTGCATTTGTGGGGGGACATGGCTGCATTTGTGGGGGGACATGGCTGCATTTGGGGACACATTTAAAAAAAAGTATCGGTATTCGGTATCGGCGAGTACTTGGAAAAAAAGTATCGGTACTTGTACTCGGTCCTAAAAAAGTGGTATCGGGACAACCCTACTTTTAACCCTTTGATCATCCCTGATATTATTCCCCATCCCAGCCAGTGTCATTAGTACAGTGACAGTGCATAGATTTAAGCACTGATCACTGTACGCGGCGACATAAATTCACACACATAGGTTGGACTTATTTTTTTTTCCCAACCTCGCCTACTATGTAACAAAATTATAAAGCGATTGTCAGGAAAAGCGTCTCACACAAATGGATTTCACCTGCGTATTTAGTCATCCGCTGAAGTTCACCGAGAAGCGCGGCTTTGCAGCGCCGTATTATTTCTCGAACGTATTATTGCACATTGTTTACTCTACAAGATGATGCTAGACAGCTTGTGGCTTTAGATTTCAGCTCAGAAGCTTTTCTCTTCCCAAAAAACGGCTAATTGCTATGATAGCTTTCCAATGGGGTTTTGGAAATGGTTCAGTCAACGCCCTGCTGGGTTTTAAACATCTGGGCTGAAGATGCGGCGTAACTTGCGGTTTCAGCCGCTGATACGATGGGAAATCTTTAACACTCCTGCAACAAGCAGGCGCCGGGCATGTGCGCCATTGGGGAGGAGGTGATGAAATACAGGAGCACAAATAAAAAATACAAAAGAACGTCAAGAGGGGGGGAGGGGACTACAATCCCTTACAGATGTTCAAAGCGAGAAGACCCAAAGGAGAGCCTGGCACAAGTATTGACGTGGATCTTCCAGTAACTTTACAAGTAGAAGTACATTTCTGACATCTCACAATATAAAAATGTGATCATTAACCACTTGCTTACTGGGCACATATACCCCCCTCCTGCCCAGGTGAAATTTCAGCTTCCGGCACTGCGTCGCTTTAACTGACAATTGCGCAGTCGTGCGACGTGGCTCCCAAACAAAATTTACGTCCTTTTTTCCCCACAAATAGAGCTTTATTTTGGTGGTATTTGATCACCTCTGCGGTTTTTATTTTTTGCGCTATAAACAAAAAAAAGCAACAATTTTGAAAAAAAAAACAATATTTTTTTACTTGTTGCTATAATAAATAGCCCAATTTTTTTTTCCAAAAATTTTTTTTTCTCAGTTTAGGCCGATGCGTATTCTTCTACATATTTTTGGTAAAAAAAAAAAAAAAAAAAAAAATCGCAATAAGCGCTTACAAAATATGGGACAGAATTATTATTATTATTATTTTTTTTTTTACTAGGCGATCTGCGATCTGCGATTTTTTTTATTGGGACTGCGACATTATGGCGGACACTTTTGACACATTTTTGGCGCCATTCACATTTATACAGCGATCAGTGCGATAAATATGCACTAATTACAGTATAAATGTGACTGGCATTCAAGGGGTTAACACTAGGGGGTGAGGAAGGGGTTAAATGTGTGCCTGTATTGTGTTCTCACTGTGTGTGGAGAGGGGGTGACTGGGGGAGGTGACCGATCTGTGTCCCTATGTACAAGGGACACAGATCGGTCTCCTCTCTCCCCTGACAGGACGTGGAGCTCTGTGTTTACACACAGAGCTCCACGTCTTGTCCCTGTAGCCGCCGATCCCGAGTGCCTGGCGGACATTATTATGGCCGGAGGAATCCAGGACGTCAATTGACGTCCTGTTGGATATTCAGAGCCACCGTGAGGCCGTCATTTGACGATGGCCCGGGGCTCAAGTGGTTAAAGAGAATTCCTTGAGCTTCTCCCAGTGACTTTGCCTAGGCTGAGGTGATGTCATCAGTCTGCTGCAGGCAAGAGGTAGCATTTCCTCAATCTCCTTTCCCCCAGTAAGGAAACTGGAGTACCCAGAGGAAACCAACTGTACAGTACGCTGGGAATGTGTCCTGGACAGCAGGTATATTTCCCTGTTATTTGGGTTGTGGTCCCTTTAAAGGGGTTGTAAAGGTACATTTTTTTCCCCCTAAATAGCTTCCTTTACCTTAGAGCAGTCCTCCTTCACTTACCTCATCCTTCCATTTTGGTTTTTAAATGTCCTTATTTCTTCTGAGAAATCCTCACTTCCTGTTCTTCTGTCTGTAACTCCACACAGTAATGCAAGGCTTTCTCCCTGGTGTGGAGTGTCGTGCTCACCCCCTCCCTTGGACTACAGGAGAGTCAGGATGCCCACTAACACACAGCTCCTTTCTCTATCTGCAACGTAGATAGATGCAATATCCACAGACATCTCTCCACTGTAATATCCACAGACATCTCCCCCACTGTAATCCACAGACATCTCCCCCACTGTAATATCCACAGACATCTCCCCCACTGTAATATCCACAGACATCACCCCCCACTGTAATATCCACAGACATCTCCCCCCCACTGTAATATCCACAGACATCTCCCCCACTGTAATATCCACAGACATCTCCCCCCCACTGTAATATCCACAGACATCTCCCCCACTGTAATATCCACAGACATCTCCCCCACTGTAATATCCACAGACATCTCCCCCACTGTAATATCCACAGACATCTCCCCACTGTAATATCCACAGACATCTCCCCACTGTAATATCCACAGACATCTCCCCCACTGTAATCCACAGACATCTCCCTCACTGTAATATCCACCAACATCTCCCCACTGTAATATCCACAGACATCTCCCCCACTGTAATATCCACAGACATCTCCCCCACTGTAATATCCACAGACATCTCCCCCACTGTAATATCCACAGACATCTCCCCCACTGTAATATCCACAGACATCTCCCCCACTGTAATATCCACAGACATCTCCCCCACTGTAATATCCACAGACATCTCCCCCCACTGTAATATCCACAGACATCTCCCCCCACTGTAATATCCACAGACATCTCCCCCCACTGTAATATCCACAGACATCTCCCCCCACTGTAATATCCACAGACATCTCCCCCCACTGTAATATCCACAGACATCTCCCCCCCACTGTAATATCCACAGACATCTCCCCCCCACTGTAATATCCACAGACATCTCCCCCACTGTAATATCCACAGACATTTCCCCCACTGTAATATCCACAGACATCTCCCCCACTGTAATATCCACAGACATCTCCCCCCATTGTAATATCCACAGACATCTCCCCCACTGTAATATCCACAGACATCTCCCCCACTGTAATATCCACAGATATCTCCCCCACTGTAATATCCACAGACATCTCCTCCACTGTAATATCCACAGACATCTCCTCCACTGTAATATCCACAGACATCTTCCCCACTGTAATATCCACAGACATCTTCCCCACTTTAATATCCACAGACATCTCCCCCCACTGTAATCCACAGACATCTCCCCCACTGTAATCCACAGACATCTCCCCCCACTGTAATCCACAGACATCTCCCCCACTGTAATCCACAGACATCTCCCTCCCACTGTAATATCCACAGACATCTCCCTCCCACTGTAATATCCACAGACATCTCCCCCACTGTAATCCACAGACATCTCCCCCCCACTGTAATCCACAGACATCTCCCCCCCACTGTAATCCACAGACATCTCCCCCCCACTGTAATATCCACAGACATCTCCCCCACTGTAATATCCACAGACATCTCCCCCACTGTAATATCCACAGACATCTCCCCCACTGTAATATCCACAGACATCTCCCCCACTGTAATATCCACAGACATCTCCCCCACTGTAATATCCACAGACATCTCCCCCACTGTAATATCCACAGACATCTCCCCCACTGTAATATCCACAGACATCTCCCCCACTGTAATATCCACAGACATCTCCCCCACTGTAATATCCACAGACATCTCCCCCCCACTGTAATATCCACAGACATCTCCCCCACTGTAATATCCACAGACATCTCCCCCACTGTAATATCCACAGACATCTCCCCCACTGTAATCCACAGACATCTCCCCCACTGTAATCCACAGACATCTCCCCCACTGTAATATCCACAGACATCTCCCCCACTGTAATATCCACAGACATCTCCCCCACTGTAATATCCACAGACATCTCCCCCACTGTAATATCCACAGACATCTCCCCCACTGTAATATCCACAGACATCTCCCCCACTTTAATATGGTCCACATCTCCCCCCCCACTGTAATATCCACAGACATCTCCCCCACTGTAATCCACAGACATCTCCCCCACTGTAATCCACAGACATCTCCCCCACTGTAATCCACAGACATCTCCCCCACTGTAATATCCACAGACATCTCCCCCACTGTAATATCCACAGACATCTCCCCCACTGTAATATCCACAGACATCTCCCCCACTGTAATATCCACAGACATCTCCTCCACTGTAATATCCACAGACATCTCCCCCACTTTAATATGGTCCACATCTCCCCCACTGTATAGGAAGATTAGTGCTTGCTTAGTCTTACCAGAGAAGCCACCCGAAGACACGAGCTCTAGGCTCACCTAGGCCGCCGCCGGGTGGACCAAGATGGCCGCCACTCCGGGAGCTAGGCCGAAGCCGCGGCCTTTCCTATGGCCGAGGCAGCAGCAGAGCTCCGCGGACCACGTGCCGATCCGCATATGGTGACCCGTTCGGATCACGGATCATTTATGATCCGTTGCACCACTAGTACCGATCAAAACTGTAATATCCACAGACATCTTCCCCACTTTAATATCCACAGACATCTCCCCCCACTGTAATCCACAGACATCTCCCCCACTGTAATCCACAGACATCTCCCCCCACTGTAATCCACAGACATCTCCCCCACTGTAATCCACAGACATCTCCCTCCCACTGTAATATCCACAGACATCTCCCTCCCACTGTAATATCCACAGACATCTCCCCCACTGTAATCCACAGACATCTCCCCCCCACTGTAATCCACAGACATCTCCCCCCCACTGTAATCCACAGACATCTACCCCCCACTGTAATATCCACAGACATCTCCCCCACTGTAATATCCACAGACATCTCCCCCCCCCCACTGTAATATCCACAGACATCTCCCCCCCACTGTAATATCCACAGACATCTCCCCCACTGTAATATCCACAGACATCTCCCCCACTGTAATATCCACAGACATCTCCCCCACTGTAATATCCACAGACATCTCCCCCACTGTAATATCCACAGACATCTCCCCCACTGTAATATCCACAGACATCTCCCCCACTGTAATATCCACAGACATCTCCCCCCCACTGTAATATCCACAGACATCTCCCCCACTGTAATATCCACAGACATCTCCCCCACTGTAATATCCACAGACATCTCCCCCACTGTAATCCACAGACATCTCCCCCACTGTAATCCACAGACATCTCCCCCACTGTAATATCCACAGACATCTCCCCCACTGTAATATCCACAGACATCTCCCCCACTGTAATATCCACAGACATCTCCCCCACTGTAATATCCACAGACATCTCCCCCACTGTAATATCCACAGACATCTCCCCCACTTTAATATGGTCCACATCTACCCCCCACTGTAATATCCACAGACATCTCCCCCACTGTAATCCACAGACATCTCCCCCACTGTAATCCACAGACATCTCCCCCACTGTAATCCACAGACATCTCCCCCACTGTAATATCCACAGACATCTCCCCCACTGTAATATCCACAGACATCTCCCCCACTGTAATATCCACAGACATCTCCCCCACTGTAATATCCACAGACATCTCCCCCACTGTAATATCCACAGACATCTCCCCCACTGTAATATCCACAGACATCTCCTCCACTGTAATATCCACAGACATCTCCCCCACTGTAATATCCACAGACATCTCCCCCACTGTAATATCCACAGACATCTCCCCCACTTTAATATGGTCCACATCTCCCCCCCACTGTAATATCCACAGACATCTCCCCCACTGTAATCCACAGACATCTCCCCCACTGTAATCCACAGACATCTCCCCCACTGTAATATCCACAGACATCTCCCCCACTGTAATATCCACAGACATCTCCCCCACTGTAATATCCACAGACATCTCCCCCACTGTAATATCCACAGACATCTCCTCCACTGTAATATCCACAGACATCTCCCCCACTTTAATATGGTCCACATCTCCCCCACTGTATAGGAAGATTAGTGCTTGCTTAGTCTTACCAGAGAAGCCACCCGAAGACACGAGCTCTAGGCTCACCTAGGCCGCCGCCGGGTGGACCAAGATGGCCACCACTCCGGGAGCTAGGCCGAAGCCGCGGCCTTTCCTATAGCCGAGGCAGCAGCAGAGCTCCGCGGACCACGTGCCGATCCGCATATGGTGACCCGTTCGGATCACGGATCATTTATGATCCGTTGCACCACTAGTACCGATCAAAACTGTAATATCCACAGACATCTCCCCCACTGTAATATCCACAGACATCTCCTCCACTGTAATATCCACAGACATCTCCTCCACTGTAATATCCACAGACATCTTCCCCACTGTAATATCCACAGACATCTTCCCCACTTTAATATCCACAGACATCTCCCCCCACTGTAATCCACAGACATCTCCCCCACTGTAATCCACAGACATCTCCCCCCACTGTAATCCACAGACATCTCTCCCACTGTAATATCCACAGACATCTCCCTCCCACTGTAATATCCACAGACATCTCCCTCCCACTGTAATATCCACAGACATCTCCCCCACTGTAATCCACAGACATCTCCCCCCCACTGTAATCCACAGACATCTCCCCCCACTGTAATCCACAGACATCTCCCCCCACTGTAATATCCACAGACATCTCCCCCACTGTAATATCCACAGACATCTCCCCCCCACTGTAATATCCACAGACATCTCCCCCCCCACTGTAATATCCACAGACATCTCCCCCACTGTAATATCCACAGACATCTCCCCCACTGTAATATCCACAGACATCTCCCCCACTGTAATATCCACAGACATCTCCCCCACTGTAATATCCACAGACATCTCCCCCACTGTAATATCCACAGACATCTCCCCCCCACTGTAATATCCACAGACATCTCCCCCACTGTAATATCCACAGACATCTCCCCCACTGTAATATCCACAGACATCTCCCCCACTGTAATCCACAGACATCTCCCCCACTGTAATCCACAGACATCTCCCCCACTGTAATATCCACAGACATCTCCCCCACTGTAATATCCACAGACATCTCCCCCACTGTAATATCCACAGACATCTCCCCCACTGTAATATCCACAGACATCTCCCCCACTTTAATATGGTCCACATCTCCCCCCACTGTAATATCCACAGACATCTCCCCCACTGTAATCCACAGACATCTCCCCCACTGTAATCCACAGACATCTCCCCCACTGTAATCCACAGACATCTCCCCCACTGTAATATCCACAGACATCTCCCCCACTGTAATATCCACAGACATCTCCCCCACTGTAATATCCACAGACATCTCCTCCACTGTAATATCCACAGACATCTCCCCCACTTTAATATGGTCCACATCTCCCCCACTGTATAGGAAGATTAGTGCTTGCTTAGTCTTACCAGAGAAGCCACCCGAAGACACGAGCTCTAGGCTCACCTAGGCCGCCGCCGGGTGGACCAAGATGGCCACCACTCCGGGAGCTAGGCCGAAGCCGCGGCCTTTCCTATGGCCGAGGCAGCAGCAGAGCTCCGCGGACCACGTGCCGATCCGCATATGGTGACCCGTTCGGATCACGGATCATTTATGATCCGTTGCACCACTAGTACCGATCAAAAGAATTTTGATCGATCAAAAAAATTAACGATTAATCGAGGAATTAATCTTTACTTTCCACAGCCCTAATTATATCTATCTATCTATCTATCTATCTATCTATCTATCTATATATATCCCATTAGGCCTAATGATATGAGAGGAGTGGCCCTGGCAAGGCAACCAGTGTAGTCACCATATGTCACATCCACAATGCACTGGCAAGCTTATGACTCTCCTGCCACCTCTTCTCCTCATCAGCTCACCATTTGCATACATTAATATTCAAACTCCCCGGCCAGCGTCTGGAAACACAGATAGTAACACAGGAGGAGGGGGGGGGGGGATCCGAAAGCAGGTTTTTAGACAATTAGCCCACTCACCCTATAATAATCCCCATTTATTTACAGTAGAAAGCGACAGACGTACGGTCTCATTTTAATAAGTTGTCGGCCTGTGGCCATCGGTGATTTATAATAGGAAAAACTTATGGCGATAAGACGCGCACAGGAGTTAGACAAGCGTAACGCGTCAGCTCCCTCTGCGCCGGTCAATGATGTGGTCATGCCAGTTTTGGACAAATTCCAGGTGCCAGGTGTTTAAGAGCAATATAAGCGGCATGTCGTTTTTGAAAATAATCTCTGTTCAAGATGGCGAAATCCTAATAGAACCCATACATGCCCAAAGTTAGCATTTGTTAATGTGTAGCTGTAAAAAAGAAAAAAAAAGAAGAATGGGGTAGATTCAGGAAAGAATTACGCCGGCGTATCCATAGATACGCCGCGTAATTCCAAAGCTGCGCCGGCGTATCTACTTTCTGTATTCAGAAAGCCAGATACGCTGACATTAGCCTAAGATACGACTGGCATAAGTCTCTTACGCCATCGTATCTTAGGGTGCATTCTTACGCTGGCCGCTAGGAGCGCTTCCGTTGTTGTCGGCGTAGATTATGCAAATTAACTTGATACGCCGATTCACAAACGTACGTGCGCCCGGCGCAATTTGTTTACGTTTTCGGCGTAAGGTTGTTCCTGCTATTAGGAGGCGCACGCAATGTTAAGTATGGACGTCGTTCCCGCGTCGAAATTTGAATTTTTTTTACGTCGTTTGCGCAAGTCGTTCGCGAATAGGGCTGGACGTAATTTACGTTCACGTCGAAACCAATACGTCGTTGCGACGTCATTTAGCGCAATGCACGTCGTGAAATTTTAGGGGCGGCGCATGCGCATGCAGTACGTTCGGCGCGGGAACGCGCCTAATTTAAATGATCCACGCCCCCTACCCGGATCATTTGAATGATCATTTCATTGGATTTACGCTACGCCGCCGCAACTTTACAGGCAAGTGCTTTGTGAATCAAGCACTTGCCCGTAAAACTTGCGGCGGCGTAACGTAAATGTCATACGTTACGCCGCCGCAGATTTGCCCGGTCCTACGTGAATCTGGGCCACTGTATTTATATCTTTTATATAGAGCCGAATTTGTGGCCGTACTTTTCAACACCCTAATGGCCCGTACATGCAAAACGAATATCGTACGACAGATCGTATGACTTTTCTACGCTTAATAGTTGCAGGTAGGGATTGAATAGATTACTAAAGTCACAAAAATTCTCGTACGACAGAAGAAAAAAAATTTGGAAGCAATGTCGTGTGTTGTAATGCATTTGTATTGTATTTTTGGACGTCAACTGTACTGACTAAACGAAAGTCGTACGATCTGGCATCGTACAAGTGCTTGTCCGATCTAATAATATCGGATGAACTGTCGTGATTGGCTCTCGAAAGTAGTGTGCACACGATCCCAAAATCTTACGATTCTTCCTCGGATGTCAGTTTTCGTCCGATATTCGGATCGTGTGTATGGGCCATTAGGCCTCATGTACACGGCTTCTGGTAAACGGATGTTTAGAAGCAGTTGGGCATTTTTTTCAACTGGGGCAGAACCACAGAGTGGAAACAAGGATCGGTGCTCAGAGGTGGGTAGGGGCAGAACCAAGGGGGTCAGTGCTCAGGGCTGGGTAGGGGCAACAACCAAGGGTCGGTGCTCAGAAGTGGGTAGGGGCAGAACCAAGGGGTCGGTGCTCAGAGGTGGGTAGGGGCACAACCAAGGGGTCGGTGCTCAGAGGTGGGTAGGGGCAGAACCAAGGGTCGTGCTCGGAGGTGGGTAGGGGGGTGGAACCAAGGGTCAGTGCTCGGAGGTGAGTAGGGGGGTGGAACCATGGGTCAGTGCTCAGAGGGGCAGAGCCACAGAGTTCCCCTTTAAATCTGAATGCGTAGTTTCAGTACACTACAAAAATGATCCTTGGCTCTATATTTTCTAAAAGGCATCAAACTGGGAGCTGGGTAGGGAGTTGAAACAAGGGTCGGTGCTCAGAGGTGGGTAGGGGCAGAACCATAGGTTGGTGATCAGAGACGGGTAGGGGGGGCGGAACCAAGGGTCGGGGCTCAGAGGTGGGTAGTGGTAGAACCAATGGCACCCCAAGCACGTTTTGCCACATTTTTGAAAACGCAGAAGAATATCCTAATACCGCCTGTGTTTTCAGAACCCCCAGGTGTGCCCTATTCACACTTCATGTAACTAAAATCACGGGATTCTGCCTCCAATTCCAGATCATGCTAAAATTGCAACACACCCCAAAACTGCCTAGCGGACTTGCGTTTTGCTGTGGGTTTTGCCATTAACAAACGCACTAAAAATGTGCTAAAAAAATAAAATAAAAATATAGTGCACTATGCTCCACACCTGAAAAGGTGCAAGAGCCTCTTTGGCGTGTTTATCGCACAAAAGGCAGCAACATTAAAGAAAATTGGCTGCCATATGTGCAACCTGCGAAAACGCGCCAAAAAACGTTCCCGCTTCATGAAGTGCGAATGGGGTCTTACTGCGGATGCTACATGCTGTACAAGAACCGCACTACTATATGAATGACAGTCTATGTACTCGCACCCCACTGATATCCAAACAGCTCTCTGCAGCAGACACAGCTAGTGACACTGACCGGCCATGTGTGGGACACAAGTTGCATGCTGTTAGTCGCTGACATGAAAACAGAAGGTTTGCTACTCCATGCAACTACTACAAGCACTCAAGTATAGTGCCAACCGCATTCTTTTTTGCAGTCGCAGAGCAGTGTGCAAAGTGTAGCAACCATACAGGCTGGTCTCTAATATGGCTAAAGTAAGCATAGATATATAACAGTTTAGTGCAAACTCATGTATTATCATTACATAGCTCCCAACGGTCCCTGATTTCCAGGGACTGTCCCTGATTTGGAACAATGTCCCTCTGTCCCCCATTCCTCCTCATGTGTCCCTCATTTTGGTCTGATCTATATTAATGCATATAAAATGCAATTTTTTAGCTAGATTCAAGTAGAGCGCCTTAACTTTGCGGCTGCGTAGTTGTATCGTGTTTACACTACGCCGCCGTAAGTTAGCGAGGCAAGTACATGATTCACAAAGTACTCGCCTGCTAAGTTACGGCGGCGTAGCGTAAATCGGGCGGGCGTAAGGGCGCCTAATTCAAATTCGGCTGAGGGGGGGCGCGTTTTATGTTAATGGAGGTTGACCTGACGTGATTGACGTATTTTACGAACGGCGCATGCGCCGTCCGTGTACATATCCCAGTGTGCATTGCGGCAAAGTACACCGCACGGTCCTATTGGTTTCGACGTGGACGTAAATGACGTAAATCCCTATTCACAGACGACTTACGCAAACGACGTAAAATTTTCAAATTTTGACGCGGGAACGACGGCCATACTTAACATTACTATTCCAGCTATTTGATGGAATAACTTTAGGCCTGAAAGTGCGTTACGTAAACGGCGTATCTTTACTGCGTCGGGCAAGCGTACGTTCGTGAATCGGTGTATCTACTCATTTACATATTCTACGCCGACCGCAATGGAAGCGCCACCTAGCGGTCAGTCTAAAAAGTACACTTTAGGATACGACGGTGTAAGACACTTACGCCGCTCGTATCTGAGCCTAATTTAAGAGTATCTGGTTACCAGAATACGCTTAAATTAGCGTTGGCGCAGATTCAGACTTAGGCTGGCGTATCTACTGATACACCAGCCTAAGTCTTTCTGAATCCACCAATTTGTCTATCAAAAAGTGTTTTTCAGGACTAAACCTTTCATCTGATTTCTAAATTGCTGCATTTGTAAATTCCAAAAGCCAATATAAAGGAATAGTAGTGGTAAAAAAAAAGCACTTGTGGGTTTAACCAATCTTGTTTTTTTTGTACAATTCTCCTTTAAAAGGGGTGTGGCAAGGGGTGTGTCCTATGCCTGCATACTTTTGCTGATAGGTGTCCCTTGTTCCTATCTCACACTGCTATACCTCGTTCACACGAATGTGTTGAAGCATACACCTCTGCGAAGGGCTATGTTTGCCCACATGAGGCACAGAGGTGTTCTGTGCATCCGCATGCAGGCAGTCCTATTCATGTAAATAAGGACGCAGAGCTTGGGTGCCCACGTGTCCCGGATTGTCCCACAGTTGACATGTCTGTCCTGGGTCCCGGGCACCTTCATTCTGGGACAATACAATGTCCCCGGAATGAAATAGAGGACACAGCCACCCCCTACTAACTAATAACTACATTTCCAGAACTGGTTGCTAGGGCCGGTTCTGCCTGGCATCTTGCAACCAGTGACAATTTACTCTCAGACAGCGAGACCGGGAGCGAGGCCTGCGCCTAGCGCAGCACTGCTGTCCCCACCCACCTCAGCACCTCCTCCTTCTCTGGCACCCAGCGGCAAGCTACAGGGACTAATGTGATCTTCACTCTTCAGATAGTGACGCCACTCCTTTCCTTCTACGCACGTGGCTCATGCAGAGGGAGTGACAGCAGCACTGCATCTGGTGGCAGGCTATGAGTGGCAAGCGGCACTGCATCTGGTGGCAAGTGGCACATTCACCTGACAAATAACCGGCCTCCAAATTCCCCATCCACCCCCGAGACTACATTGCCCCCTCATCTTTTTTTGGGGAAGGTGAGAGAGGGGGTGTGTCCCTGTAGGGCAGTTTGGAAATGTGGTCACCCTACGCAGAGCATGCCCAGACACAGCCGCTGCTCCCAATTTGACATATGTGCGGGTGAGTGCCCCTAAACTCACACTGTCTGCGTTCAGGACACATACCCACACCCACATGGATATCAAACTGGCCACAGCGGTTGTGACCGTGCAGCCACTGCATCCCCAATTGACATGCATTGGACTGTCTGCATGCGCATGCACAGAACCATGTGGGCAAACATGGTCCTCACACGCTCATGTGAATGTGGCCTCAATCGTAATACAAGTTTAATGAGTGCATGAAGATACTGATTTGCATAATATATACACAAAGCAGCATTTACATAGTTGGCAACATCTCGAAAAACAATTTCAGGCACTCCTGCTGAACCTGTATACAAGCCGGTTGTGACTGAACTGCATCCAGATACCATTATCCAGATAAGCAATTAAAAAAATAGGTTAATAGTTAAAAGGCCAGGGAAATGTCGCTTACACGCGATCGGAGATTCCAACAACAAAACCGTGGATTTGTTGTTGGAAATTCCGACAGCAAATGTCCGATGGAGCCTACACACGGTCGAATGTTCCCGATAACAAGCTCACATCGAACATTTGCTGTCGGAAATTCCGAGCGTGTGTACGCGGCATTAGGGTCAGTGGTTGTTAACTTATGAACTGAAGGGTGCCTCAAATGTGGCCCCTGACATAGAGCTGCACATAATGTTCAATAGATGTAATGATTGGAAGGACTGTCGGAAACTGCAGACCTAAGAAGGATGAGGGTCGAAAAATTTGGATATGCTACAGAAGACAATACGAAACTGGAAATATGTTACATGAGGCTAGTAGAGATCAATGCTATTACCCTAATTAATGTTCCTAGGATTGTCCCGATACCGATACCAGTATCAGTATCGGGACCGATACCGAGTATTTGCGGGAGTACTTGTACTCCCGCAAATACCCCCGATACCTAAATAGAATACTTGCATCCACCGAGTCACGCCCCCCCCCGCTGTCGCCGCAACGAATGCCGCCGCCGACCCCGTCGCATACCGCAACAATGCCGCCGCATGGGTTAAACAGCGTGCGGGGAATATCACAGCTTTCATTTGAATAGCTGTAGTATTTCCCGCCACGCCGAATATAGACACTCCCCCTTGCTCGGGATCTGTCCAATCCCGAGCAAGAGGGAGTGTCTATACGCGGCGCAGCGGGAAATACTACAGCTATTCAAATGAAAGCTGTGATGTTCCCCGCACGCTGTTTAACCCATGCGGCAGCGGCGGGATCTAGGTATGGGGGGATATGGCTGGATATAGGGGGGACATGGCTGCATATGTGGGGGGGACATGGCTGCATATGTGGGGGGACATGGCTGCATATGTGGGGGGACATGGCTGCATATGTGGGGGGACATGGCTGCATATGTGGGGGGACATGGCTGCATATGTGGGGGGACATGGCTGCATATGTGGGGGACATGGCTGCATATGTGGGGGGACATGGCTGCATATGTGGGGGGACATGGCTGCATATGTGGGGGGACATGGCTGCATATGTGGGGGACATGGCTGCATTTGGGGACACATTTAAAAAAAAGTATCGGTATCGGCGAGTACTTGAAAAAAAGTATCGGTACTTGTACTCAGTCCTAAAAAAGTGGTATCGGGACAACCCTATTCACTACAAAATGCTGAGGTCTGAGGGCCGCACATCATATACCAAAGGGCCCCTGGGCCGCAGGTTGACACCCGGGGTATACGATCATCTTTTCAGAACAAAATGGAATTTACGATAGAATGTATCGATTTGGAAATGTAGAGACAATACCACGGTCAAAGATTGTTTTCGAGGACAAGTCTTGAAAACCCCAAGCGGACCATACCAATCACCGTTAAACATTGACAGAAAATGTAGATGGTCTCTTACCATTGGCATTCTTCCCACAAATTAAGTGCTCATAGGGTTGTAGGACCCCCCACAGTTCAGCGTCATTGTTGATTGCCATTTCCAGGCCATCCAGAGAGATCTCTGCTCCATCAGTTCCTTGGCTGGCCACTACACGGTTCCTGATCTCCTCCAACAGGTTCTCCATGCAGGACGTCAAGCAGATGGCAGCATACTCATGGATCCTCACGGATATCCTGGTGTCCACCATCCACCTGAAGAACCTGCCCACCGACAAAGACAGACCACATCTTGCAGACTTGCCCTGCCTCAGGCCATCCCCAGCACTCATGCTATAGAGAGACATTGCCCGAACCGTGGCAAGGGTGCAACTCTGGGATAGTGCCCAGCTCAGGATGAGTTTCATGGCGCTCTGGATCTCATAGCGGGTGCACTTGGCATGAAGAACGCTCAGCCTCTGAGCTTCTCTAGAAATCCTGATCAAAGGTCTCCTCAGTAAGATGGACATCCTCCTGACAGCATCCTGGGAGAAGTCCCACCTGACTCCACCATCACCTTTGCCAGTCCTCAGCAGCTTGCCAATGTCTTCATCTGTCCAGGGGAACTCTTCCAGGTCTGGGAGCCGGTGGCACCTGGAGAAAAGGTCCACCAGGTCTGGGTCCTCTGTCAAAGCAGAGTTCATGGTATCCCAGCTGCTATTCCTACTATTCATGGACCCGGAGTAGTACCACCAGGTACCACGGTGCTGGGAAGACGCCAGCGGCTGCGAGTTGGACTTGGAGGACGAGAGGCTGAGGGACCTGCAAGAGTCCTCTGCTCCATAGCCAGAGTCCAGTGTCAGGTCTTCCAGGGTCTTCAGGGTAGAGCTGTACACTCCAGCCATAGTTACCGGTAAGAACTCCGAAACTGGAAGCCACTAATGGAAAGGTTCAATTCAAGCTTCTCAGGCTGTAATGCATTGCACGGAAGGCATTGATCTTCGAAATGTTTTGCAGAAGTCTAAGAGACGTTCAAAACATTCCATGGTACATAGACGTTTAAAGATCCAGCTACTCCAGCAAAAACCCTGCCAGACTCCAATCAGCTGCAAAAATCAAGCGTGCAATTTCCACAAGAAACTAAATATTAACGATTTACGGTCAACGCCTTTGTTCCTCCTTGATGTGAAGAAAAAATCCCAAATCCTAGTATGAAGAAAGGTAAAGAGATCCCATAGAGCAGAGCTGCTCCCCCTTCCAAACTTATTTCAAAGTAGCAGCTTGACAAACACAGAACAGAGCGTATGGTAATCCTGCCAGGGGTGGCAGCCAATCCAGAGCTCCGAGGGGCGGGGTCTGCGCTGAAATTAAATCCAAGCAGCTGAAAGGGGTCTTTTTTCCCCGAGCTCAGGCTGGTGAGATGATACCTTTGTCTGCAATATGCTGCTTCGCTCTCACCATTAGTTATGTGATCGGTAATGATTGCGTCTTTTCAGGTGGCCGGATGACATGCAGAACGTTCTATTTTTCTCTTTTCGTTCTCTTCATGCATCATTGCCTAGAACACGTAAATAGCCGCGCTAACAATGAAAGGGTTTGATCAGGGGAACTGATCCAAAAACGATGAAAGACGCTCTTTCAAAAGACCTACAAAACGACCAAGTTAAACTTGTTTTGGCTTAATGATTGGCTTCTGCGTTTATTTGGTAAACCATTCAGCACTACGCGTCACTTTAACCACTTAAGACCCGGACCAAAATGCAGGTAAAAGGACCCGTACAGTTTTTGCGATTCGGCACTGTGTCGCTTTAACCACTTAAGGACCGGACCAATATGCTGCTAAATGACCCAAGGGGTTTTTACAATTCGGCACTGCGTCGCTTTAACAGACAATTGCGCGGTCGTGCGACGTGGCTCCCAAACTAAATTGGCGTCCTTTTTTTCCCACAAATGGAGCTTTCTTTTGGTGGCATTTGATCACCTCTGCGGTTTTTATTTTTTGCGCTATAAACAAAAATAGAGCGACAATTTTGAAAAAAATTCAATATTTTTTCCTTTTTGCTATAATAAACATCCCCCAAAAATATATAAAAAAAAACTTATTTTTTGGTAAAAAAAAAAAAAAAAATCGCAATAAGCGTTTATCGATTGTTTTGCGCAAAATTTATATAGCCGGATTCAAAAAGACTTACAACGGCGTATCGGTAGATACGCCGTCGTAAGTCCGAATGCGCACCGTCGTATATTTAAGCGTATTCAGGAAACCAGATACGCTTAAAGTGGAGGTTCACCCAAAAACTAAATTTTTAACATTAGATTGAGGCTCGTTTTGTGAAGGGGAATGGGGTGTTTTTTTTTAAATCGAAGCAGTACTTACCGTTTTAGAGATAGATCTTCTCCGCCGCTTCCGGGTATGGGCTGCGGCACTGGGCGTTCCTATTTGATTGACAGGCTTCCGACGGTCGCATACAGCGCGTCACGATTTTCCGAAAGTAGCCGAACGTCGGTGCGCAGGCGCCGTATAGAGCCGCACCGACGTTCGGCTTCTTTCGGCTACTCGTGACGCGATGTATGCGACCGCCGGAAGCCTGTCAATCAAATAGGAACGCCCAGTCCCGAAGACCATACCCGGAAGCGGCGGAGAAGATCGCTCTCTAAAACGGTAAGTACTGCTTCGATTTAAAAAAAAACACCCGATTCCCCTTCACAAAACGAGCCTCAATCTAATGTTAAAAATTGTTTTTCGGGTGAACTCCCGCTTTAACTTAGGCTACGATACGACCGGCGTAAGTCTCCTACGCCGTCGTATCTTATGTGCATATTTACGCTGGCCGCTAGGGGCGTGTACGTGTATTTACGCGTCGAATATGCAAATGACCTAGATACGCCGATTCACGAACGTACTTGCGCCCGATACGCTGTTTACGTAAGGCGTTTTTCCGGCGTTAAGATAAACCACCAAAAATTACAAATACATTTTTCTCTTACTGTAGGTTGGTTGTAAAGGCACAAGTGCCCAGATTCACATACCTTGCCGCAACTTTGCGGCGCCGTAGCTTAAGGCATTTAGGCTATGCCGCCGTAAGTTAGCGAGGCAAGTACATGATTCACAATGTACTTGCCTGCTATGTTACGGCGGCGTAGCCTAAAGCGGGCGGGCGTAAGGGCGCCGAATTCAAATGTGTGTAAGGGGGGCGTGTTTTATGTTACTAAGGCTTGACCTTACGTTTTTGACGTTTATTTGTATTGCGCATGCGCCGGGCGCCTACATTTCCCAGTGTGCATTGCGGCTAAGTACGCCGCACGGGCCTATTGATTTCGACATGGACGTAAATGACGTAAATCCCGATTCACGGACGACTTATGCAAACGACGTATAGAATTTCGACGCGGGAACGGCTGCCATACTTGACATTACTATTCTAATAGGGCCTAGCTCTAACTTTACGCGGCCTATCTCTAACTTAAACGGCGTAAAAGTACTGCGTCAGCTGGGCGTACGTTCGTGAATCGGCGTATCTACTAATTTACATATTCTACGCCGGCCGCAATGGAAGCGCCACCTAGCGGCCATCCGAAATATTGCAATCTAAGATAGGACGGCGCAAGCCGTCGTATCTTAGATATGTTTAGGTGTATCTCTGTTTGAGCATACGCTTAAACATAAGTCAGCGTAGATTCTGATTTAGGTCGGCTTATCTACTGATAAGCCGGCCTAACTCTTAGTGAATCTACCTAAAGGTTTTTTTTACGAGGTGATGGTTTACAATCACTTTAACAGCACAGGGAAGTTCTTTCCTCAGACACAATCAGATGCTATACTTAGCTGTACAAAGAAGAGAATTTTAAGTGCCGCTTGTTATCGCTTTTGCTTTTTCTCGCCGAGAAGGTGAAAGCGAAATGTTACACCTTTTATAAATAAAACGTGTCATAGCAGCTGTGTCTTCCTAATTGTCAGCCATTCGCTAATTCAGCGCACAATATCTGCAACCACTATGCGTCCTGTGCAAAGTCTCGAGTTGTTGTCTTAGGTGGCATATAAACAGGCGACATGTTACAATGGGGTGGATTCAGGTAGGGGCGCGCAATGATACGGCGGTGCAGCGTATCGTATTTACACTACGCTGCTGTAACATACAGGAGAAAGTGCTGTATTCACAAAGCACTTGCTCCGTAAGTTGCGGCGGCGTAGCGTAAATGGGGCCGGCGTAAGCGCGCACAATTCAAATGTGGAAGGGGGGGCGTGCTTTATGTAAATGTATGATGACCTGACGTGATTGACGTTTTTTACGGACGGCACATGCGCCGTCCGTGTACATATCCCAGTGTGCATTGCTTCCAAGTACGGCGCAATGCCGTATTACGTCCAGCCCCATTCACAAACGACTTACGCAAACGATGTAAAAAATTCACATTTCGAAGCGGGAACGACGTCCATACTTAACATTGGCTGCGCCTCCTAATAGCAGGAGCAACATTACGCCGAAAAAAGCCTAACGTAAACGACGTAAATACATTGCGACGGGCGTACGTACGTTTGTGAATCGACGCAGCTAGGTAATTAGCATATTCTACGCCGACAACAACGGAAGCGCCCCTAGCGGCCAGCGTCAGAATGCACCCTAAGATACGACGGCGTAAGAGACTTATGCCAGTCGTATCTTAGGCAAATGTCGGCGTATCTAGCTTTCTAGAAAGTAGATACGCCGGCGCAGATTTGAATTTACGCGGCGTATCTATGGATACGCCGGCGTAAATTCTACCTGAATCTACCCCAATGTTTTTAAGATATTTGAGTATAAACAAAATTATTCCCATGCTGAGAGAAACCATCACAGACTGTGATTGGGTGATGAAGGAGGAGAAGCACATTGGTGAGGTCATCCTTCTGCTCTACACTCATGTAAGCATCTTCATAATGTTAGACTGACAGCACTTTGTAAAGTAGTAGAAGGTAGAAGTAGGTTTCAATGGAAGTTCTTTCACTGGGACTGTGTATCTTATTGCTGCTGCACCCCACCTACAATCTGAAGACTGGGGTTCTTCCACCCCATCAACAGAAATCTCGCATTTTATCACACAGTGCGAGAACCAGAAGGATTAGGGATGTCACTGTCAAGTGCATGACCAAAAAAAAATCTTATTTGAAAAGGTAATTTAACAATGCGATCTTTGGATTAGTTCCTGGGATGTAGGGCAGGGGTCTCAAACTGGAGGCCCTCCAGCTGTTGCAAAACTACAAGTCCCATGAGGCACTGCAAGGCTGACAATTACAAGCATGACTCCCACAGGCAGAGGCATGATGGGACTTGTAGTTTTGCGGAGGGCCGCCAGTTTGAGACCCCTGATCTAGGGGATATGTTCAAAGTGAACAAACATTACTGCCATGTGTGAGACAAACTTAGATGCCAACCCAAGCCAACCCAATTGAAGTGTAATGCCGCAAACATTTAATCCATCAGATCCAAAACACAAAGATTTTTCCATGTGTTGGAGTGGTCTCTTTTAAAGGATATGATACATTTTTACATAGTTTCAAAAATAAAAAATTGTACCTGCAGGGCCGTCTTTACCACAGGACAAAAAGGGGCAATTGCCCCGAGCCCAGTTATTGTTGTAGGGCCCAAGGCAGCTTCCCCTTGAGCCTGCACTGCCCACAAATAGCTGATAAGTGGATTCGGAAGGGCCCAAGAAAATGTTTGCCATGGGTCCAATCAATAATTAAAACAGCTCTGTTTACCTGAAAGGCAGACGCCATCAACAAGCGTAGTGGTCTGTGTAAGTGGAGAACTGGAGGGTCCACAGAAAGACCAGGACCATGCACTAATAACGTCTCAATCAAAGGGAAAAAGCTTTATCACATTATCAGGAGGAAGCTATGATTGCATGGCAGTGGCCGCTGGTGCTCAACATTTTTGGGGGGCGCAAACGGAAAAAAAAATTGCAGCCTCACTGTGCCCATCAAATGCAGCCACTGTGCCATCAATTGTCACCACTGTTCCATGCCATCAAATGCAGTCACTATGCCATCAAACGCAGCCACTGTGCCATCAATTCGCACCACTGTGCCATGCCATCAAATGCAGTCACTATGCCATCAAACGCAGCCACTGTGCCATCAATTCGCACCACTGTGCCATGCCATCAAACGCAGCCACTGTGCCATCGATTGTCACCACTGTGTCATGCCATCAAACACAGCCACTGTGCCATGCCATCAAATGTAGTCACTATGCCATCAAACGCAGCCACTGTGCCATCAATTGTCACCACTGTGTCATGCCATCAAACACAGCCACTGTGCCATCAATTGTCGCCACTGTGCCATGCCATCAAATGTAGTCACTATGCCATCAAACGCAGCCACTGTGCCATCAATTCACACCACTGTGCCATGCCATCAAACGCAGCCACTGTGCCATCAATTGTCGCCACTGTGGCAATTGTCACCGCTGTGCCAATTATCCCTATGGTCCCCACTGTGCCTATTGTCGCCACTGTGCCCATTGATGTCACTGTGCCATTCATCGCCGCTGTGCCCCTTTCCCCGCCCGGGACTTACCTTTACTGGAGTCAGCCATCCACGTCCTCGACATCTTCTCCCCCCAATCAGGTTACCGGTAGCCAGAACCGGCCAACCTGATTGGCTGAGACGCCTGTCAGTCTTATACAAGGAACGCACTCCCCGTGCGTTCCGAGGATAAGCTTCCGGGGACCCGAGGGCTGTACTCGCAAAGCCGCTGGCTCTGATAGGCACTTCCGTACAGCCAACCAACTGCCGTTATTCAGATGGTCGGCGCCTCATGTCCGGCCATCTAAATAGAACAGCGGCAGCGGCAACAATAACATAGATTCGTGCAATGCATGAATCTATGTTATTAGACTCAGTGGCGGTGAGAGCCAGAGGGGGTGGCGCTCCAGCGCCCTCTATGGACGAACCGCCACTGTTGCATGGGATGTTTGCAGTATCTATAGAGGAAAGTTTCAAATGCAGTGGAATCTTGGATCACAAGCATAATCTGTTCCAGGAGAATTCTCGTAATCCAAAGCACTCGCATATAGAAGTCAATAGAAATGAAAATAATTTGTTCCGCATTGACTTCAATGGCATGCAATACTGCATGTGGCCAGAGGTGGGGGGGGGGGTGCCGGAGAGCCTTGGAAACACTCGGAAAGGCCCGGGGACAGCTTGGCTGACCTCGGAAAGGCTTGGAAACACCCGAGAATGTAGTATTTCCGGCTCCGGCACCCCCGCACCTCAGGCCAAATGCGGTACTGCACACACGATTAGCTTGAATTCTGCTCCATTCGCGAGACAACACTCGCAAACCAAGTCAGAATAAAAAAATAAAAAAATTTGCTTGTCTTTCAAAATGCTCGTTAACCACGTTACTCGTAAACTGAGGTTCCGCTGTACTGAATGTATGGAAAGGGGTATTTGCAAAAGTACAAGCTCTGAAAGGCCCTATTTCTAGTACAATAGGTTACCGTATTTTCCGGCGTATAAGACGACTTTTAACCCCTGAAAGTCGGGGGTCGTCTTATACTCCGGTAACCTAATATGCTTACCTTATCCGTGACATGCAGACCGCGGCCGTCCATTTTTCAAAAGCCGCGCCTTCTCTTTCTGCTGTTCCGTGATAGGCGGAACACTCAGCTTCCCAGGAGACACTGTGTTTAGTGTTCCGCCTATCACGGATGCCCTCTCGTCCGAGACTGAGGATGAGAGGGCATCCGTGATAGGCGGAAGCTGAGTGTCTCCTGGGAAGCGGAGTGTTCCGCCTATCACGGAACAGCAGAAAGAGGAGGCGCGGCATTTGAAAAATGGACGGCCGCAGTCTGCATGTCACGGATAAGGTAAGCAGTGACACACTGAGGCATGTAATTGGGCACAGTGAGGCATTTAGTGGCGCACAGTGAGGCATGTAGTGGGGCACAGTGAGGCATTTAGTGGCGCACAGTGAGGCATGTAGTGGGGCACAGTGAGGCATGTAATTGGGCACAGTGAGGCATGTAGTGGCGCACAGTGAGGCATGTAGTGGCGCACAGTGAGGCATGTAGTGGCGCACAGTGAGGCATGTAATTGGGCACAGTGAGGCATGTAATTGGGCATAGTGATGCATGTAGTTGGGCACAGTGAGGCATGTAATGGGGCACAGTGAGGCATGTAATGGGGCACAGTGAGGCATGTAATGGGGCACTGTGAGGCATGTAATGGGGCACAGTGAGGCATGTAATTGGGCACAGTGAGGCATGTAGTGGCGCACAGTGAGGCATGTAGTGGCGCACAGTGAGGCATGTAGTGGCGCACAGTGAGGCATGTAGTTGGGCACAGTGAGGCATGTAGTTGGGCACAGTGAGGCATGTAGTTGGGCACAGTGAGGCATGTAGTTGGGCACAGTGAGGCATGTAGTTGGGCACAGTGAGGCATGTAGTTGGGCACAGTGAGGCATGTAGTTGGGCACAGTGAGGCATGTAATGGGGCACAGTGAGGCATGTAATGGGGCACAGTGAGGCATGTAATGGGGCACAGTGAGGCATGTAATGGGGCACAGTGAGGCATGTAATGGTGGCACAGTGAGGCATGTAATTGTGGCACAGTGAGGCATGTAATGGGGCACAGTGAGGTGAGGCGAGGCATGACTAGTAGGAAGGGGGTCGTCTTATATGGCGAGTATATCCCAAAACCAACATTTTAGCTGGAAAATTAGGGGGTCGTCTTATACGCCGGCAAATACGGTAATGCCCTAGAATAGATGCATAGTACAATAGACGGCATCCACCAGACTGAAAACAACAGCTTGGACATCTGAGTTATATGGAACCTGCTCAAAAACGGTGTCATTAGGGGCAGGTTGTAAAAGCTCTGATTCTGAATCAGAGATAGTGATAGGCACAGCAGGCATTCTGGGTGATAAGGGCCACAGCATTGTCAGAAACAGACTTTGCTGTGGAAGGCACCAGAATACAAGTAGAGATAGCAGATTGCTCCAATAATTGTTTGCAGACTGACAAGTTCACAAGTGGAGAAAAGAAGACACAGTGCAGGTCTGGTGCCGCGTACACACGATCGGATTTTCCGTCGGAAAAACCTTGGATGTTTTTTCCGACGGAATTCCGCTCAAGCTTGGCTTGCATCCACACGGTCACACAAGTTCTCTGAACTTTCGACCGTCAAGAACGCGGTGACGTACAACACTACGACGAGCCAAGAAAACGAAGTTCAATGCTTCCGAGCATGCGTCGAATTGTTTCCGAGCATGCGTCGGAATTGCTACAGACGATCGGAATTTACGATCGGATTTTTTTCCGTCGGAAAAATAGAGAACCCGCTCTCAATCTTTTGCTGGCGGAAATTCCGCCAGCAAAAGTCTGATGGAGCCTACACGCGGTCGTAGTTTCTGACCAAAATCTCACATCAGACTTTTGCTGGCGGAATTTCTGACCGCGGCATCAGAGCTATAGAAGCTTCTACTGAGAATGATTCTATAGAAATAGGAGTCCCAGGATCCAGATTATGTGTGTCGGTAACTACTAAGGAAGTTGTCTCCAAACTGCGGCCGGGGGCCAGATGTGGCCCTTTGCTTGATTTTATCCAGCCCTTGGGGCACGATTCCTCCTACTGACACCAACAATGGGGGCATAATTCTTGCCACTAACACCAACAGGGCACTATTCCTTCCACTGACACCAACGATGGAGCACTATTCCTACTACTGAAACTAGGGTTGTCCCGATACCGAGCATTTGCGCGAGTACTTGTACTCGCGCAAATGTTCCCGATGCTTCCCCCGATACTTCCTCCCCCCCGAGAGCAGGTGGAGAGCGGGCGGAGCAGAGCAGTCCTCGGGTATGGAGGAGAGGAGAGCTGCTGCCACTGCCGCCTAGTCCCCAAAGTAAAAGGCAAGCCCCCCGCCACTGCCAACATCTAGTTGATTAGCGCTCGGGGAACATAACAGCTTTCATTTAAATAGCTGTGTGTTCCCCGCCGCGCCTTGTCATGTATAGCCCCTCCCCCTTGTCCAGGCACTTTGATAGACAGATCACCCGTCCCAGGATTGGACGGGTGATCTGTCTATCAAAGTGCCCGAGCAAGGGGGAGTGTCTATACATGATGAGGCGCGGAACACACAGCTTTTCAAATGAAAGCTGTTATGTTCCCCGAGTGCTAATCAACTAGATGTCGGCAGCGGCGGGGGGCTTGCCTTTTACTTTGAGGAAACAAGGCTGCATTTAGGGACATGGCTGCATTTAGGGACAAGGCTGCATTTAGGGACACATGGCTGCATTTAGGGACAAGGCTGCATTTAGGGACACATGGCTGCATTTAGGGACAAGGCTGCATTTAGGGACACATGGCTGCATTTAGGGACAAGGCTGCATTTGGGGACACATGGCTGCATTTAGGGACACATGGCTGCATTTGGGGACACAAGGCTGCATTTGGGGACACAAGGCTGCATTTTAAAAAAAAGTATCGGCATCGGTGAGTACATGAAAAAAAGTAACGGTACTTGTACTCGGTCCTAAAAAAGTGGTATCGGGACAACCCTAACTGAAACCACCAAATGGGACATAATTCTTGTCACTGACAATAGGGCACTATTCCAACCACTGACACCAACGATGGAGCACTATTCCCACTACTGAAACCACCAAAAGGGACATAATTCTTGTCACTGACACCAACAATAAGGCACTATTCCTTCCACCGACACCAATGATATGGCACTATTCTTCCCACTTACACCAACAGTGGAGCACAATTCCAGAGACCGACACCAATGATGGGGCACTATTCCTCCCAGTAAAGACGTGGCATGGTTTACTCTCACTGATATCAGGACATTTTTATACTCCCACTGGCCACAGTCCAGCCCCTCTAAATTCGGAGTCCCAGGATCCAGATTATGTGTGTCGTTAACTACTAAGGAAGTGGTCTCCAAACTGCGGCCGGAGGCCAGATGTGGCCCTTTGGTTGATTTTATCCGGCCCTTGGGGCACTTCTCCTACTGACACCAACAATGGGGGCATAATTCTTGACACCGACACCAATAGGGCACTATTCCTCCTCCTACTGACATCAAACGGTGGAGTACTATTCCTCCCACTGACACCAACTATGGAGCATTATTCTTACCACTGAAACCAGCAAAAGGGACATCATTCTTGTCACTGACACCAACGATGGGGCACTATTCCTTCCACTGACACCAACAATAGGGCACTATTCCTTCCACTGACACCAACGATGGGGCACTATTCCTTTCACTGACACCAACAATAGGGCACTATTCCTTCCACTGACACCAACAATAGGGCACTATTCCTTTCACTGACACCAACAATAGGGCACTATTCCTTTCACTGACACCAATGATGGGGCACTATTCCTCCCAGTAAAGATGAAGCATTGGTTTAATCCCACTGATATCAGGACATGTTCTACTCCCACTGGCCACAGTCGAGCCCCTCTAAATTCTGAAGAGTCGATTTACTAAAACTGGAGAGTGCAAAGTCTAGTTCAGCTCTGCATGGGAGCCAATCAGCTTCTAACTTCAGATTGTTCAATTAAGCTTTGACAATAAAACCTGGAAGCCGATTGGTTTCTATGCAGAGCTGCACCAGAGTTTGCACTTCAGAACCTCCTACCCCAAAGTGAGGTCAATTCTACATAATCAGAAGCCCAGACATTTAATCCTGTTGAGGGTCAGGAGCGGCTGGAGTTGAAGAGGTCACTGAATGAGGGCGGTGTAACAATCCCAGAGATCGGATGATTCATGATGCACTTAAAAGCCGTAGTTATCAGTGGAAAGGTCTTTACTCTCGGGACAAAATTAGGTATCAGTAAATCAGGGCAGGAGAATCTATAGTTGGCATCCAACAGTCAAAACTTTGATTTAACTGCTATTACTGCATTCAGATACCTTCAATACCGGGCATTTACGCCCCTTCCCGTCCAGGACAATTTTCAGCGCTGTCACACTGTGAATGACAATTGCGCGGTCATGCTACACTGTACCCAAAATAAATTTTACCTACAGATTGCATTTTATTTACTTTCCTACTCTCCTGGATTTACCAGGACAGTCCTGTTTTTGAGTTAAAGCCGTTTAAAACTACAGGAAAACCTTGGTTTGAGAGCGTTTTGCAGGACAAGCTAATTTTTTTTATACATTTTGACTTGATATACAAGTGGCGTCATGTCACAACTGAGTATAAAAAAAAAAAAAGAAGAGAGGATCCTCTAAGTGTAGCAATATGGTTACATTTAACCACTTAAGGGCCGCCTCCTGCACATATACGTCGGCAGAATGGCATGGCTGGGCACAAACACGTACCTGCACATCCTCTTTAAGTGCCCAGCCGTGGGTCCCGGTCCGAAGCTCCGTGACCGCGGCCGCGGGAACCGATCGCCGCTGGAGTCCCGCGATCGGTCCCCGGAGCTGAAGAACGGGGAGAGCGGTGTGTAAATACAGCTTCCCCGTTCTTCACTGTGGCGCCGTCATTGATCGCGTGTTCCCTGATATAGGGAAAAACGATCACTGACGTCACACGTCCAGCCCCGCCCCCCTACAGTTAGAAACACATATGCGGTCACACTTAACCCCCTTCAGCGCCCCCTAGTGGTTAACTCCCAAACTGCAATTGGCATTTTCACAGTAATCAGTGCATTTTTATAGCATTTTTTGCTGTGAAAATGACAATTGTCCCAAAAATGTGTCAAAATTGTCCGATGTGTCCGCCATAATGTCGCAGTCACAAAAAGAAAATCGCTGATTGCCGCCATTAGTAGTAAAAATTATTAATAAAAATGCAATAAAACTATCCCCTATTTTGTAAACACTATAAATTTTACGCAAACCAACCGATAAACGATTATTGCGATTTTTTTACCAAAAATATGTAGAAGAATACGTATCAGCCTAAACAGAGGGAAACAAAAACTTTTTTTTATATATTTTTTGGGGATATTTATTATAGCAAAAAGGAAAAAAATATTGCATTTTTTTCAAAATTGAGGCTGTATTTTTGTTTATAGCGCAAAAAATAAAAACCGCAGAGGTGATCAAATACCACCAAAAGAAAGCTCTATTTGTGGGGAAAAAAGGACGCCAATTTTGTGCAATATGGAGTCTTAAAGGGTTTGTAAAGGAATTTTTTTTTTTACCTTAATCGCTTCCTTTACCTTAATGCAGTGCTGTTTTCATGTCCTCATTGTTTGTTTTTTGCTCTCAAGTTGCTGTAATTCTTCTCTGATCTCCACACTTCCTGGTTGTCTGTTTCCTGATAACCACAGTACTGGGAGCTTTCTCTCTGTGGTCACTAATCAAGGAGGTGTGATTACTGTGTGTCTAAAACCCCTCAACACCAATCAGTTTTGTTTTCCAAACCATCACTGCTCTATGGCTCTGTACATCACAGAAGCAGGAAACATGCAAAAACGAAACTATTATGTCTCTATACCCTGTAAACAGTCATTTCAGCAAAAAAAAAAAAATCCTTTACAATGCCTTTAATAGGTTTGGAATCAATTTATAAAAAATGCGGTTACGTTGAATGTTTGACCGAAAAGCTGGGCATTATATTGTGTACCCTAAAATTCATTTGAGGGCATTTGTTTCTGAAAATGTGTGTTTGCACGCAATATTGCGTGACATAAAAAATTGCAACAGCCACTATTTTATTCTCCATGGCCTCTGCTTTCAGAAAATATATAATGTTTGAGGTTCTAAATAATGTTCTAGCAAAAAAAAATGCTGAGTAGCTAATCAAATTTAATTGGACATGTTCTATGATGCCGAAGATACTTCACTGCTCATCCATGACGCTCATTCGGTCTAGTACAAGATCAGTAAATGTGAGTGACTACTGCTACCTATACCATGATTACATGGATGGATCAATGATACCCTTCACAGACATAGAGACAAACTGAGGTCAGATGCTGCCCTCTAGTGGAATTATTACACAACGCAGTTAAAATACATTTTACAGGTTATGTTAGTTAGAAATGTTGGTACATTAACCACTTCCATACCGGGCACTTACGCACCTTCCCGCCCAAACCAATTTTCAGCT
Organism: Rana temporaria; assembly: GCF_905171775.1. Taxonomy (NCBI): domain Eukaryota; kingdom Metazoa; phylum Chordata; class Amphibia; order Anura; family Ranidae; genus Rana; species Rana temporaria. The sequence continues at coordinate 18,976,292 of NC_053499.1, read as the reverse complement.
TTCAGCGCTGTCGCAGTTTGAATGACAATTGTGTGGTCATACAACACTGTACCCAAATAAAATGTTTATAATTTTGTTCCCACAAATAGAGCTTTCTTTTGGTGGTATTTGATCACCTCTGCGGTTTTTATTTTTTGCGCAACTAAAAAAAGACCGAAATTTTTGAAAATTTTATTTTTTTTATTTTTTTCTGTTAATTTTTTTTTGTAAATAAGTAAGTTTTCTTCAATTATGGGCACTGATATGGCGGCACTGATGGGCACCGATGAGGTGGCACTGATAGGCGGCACTGGTATGCTGCACTGATGGGCATTCATAGGCGGCACTGATGGGCACTCATAGGCGGCACTGATGGGTGGCACTCATTGGTACTTATGGGTGGCACTCATGGGCACTGATAGGTGGGCACTGGGCATAGATGGGCACTAAGAGGTGGCACTGATGGACACTGAGTGGCACTGATGGACACTGAGGGGTGGCACACTGATGGCATTGCTGGGCATCATTTCAGTCAGTGCCCATGTTGCCAGTCAGTGCCCATTTGTGGGCACTGATTGGCATTGATTGTGTTCATTTTTTCTTGTTTTTTTTTTTTTTTCTAGCTCTATTGAGCACCGGGGGGGCACTTCCTGGTGGTCCAGTGTTGGCATCCGAGGGGGGGGGGGGGTTGCGCTGATAAACAATCAGCGCAAAGCCCCCCCCTGTCAACGGCTCTTCCTGTTTACATCGTGATCAGTCGTGGTTGGACACAGCTAATCACGTGGTAAAGAGCCTCCGCCGGAGGCTCTTTACTGAGATGGGAGATGCAGGGTGTCAGACTGACACCCTGCTGCGCGCCCCCATGGGCACGCGCCGGCATGTAATCCTGCAGGACGTCAATAGACGTCCAGTCAGGATTTCACAACCACTTCCCGGACGTCAATTGACTATTGACCAGGCAGGAAGTGGTCAACCACTTAAATCGGAGCTCCACCCTAAAGTGGAACTTCCGCTCATCGGAACCCCCCCCCCCCTCCGGTGTCACATTTGGCACCTTTCAGGGAGAAGGGGGGAGGGGGGGTGCAGATACCTGTCTAAGACAGGTATTTGCACCCACTTCCGGCCATACAGTATGCGGGTAGAACGTCGGTTCCCGTCCCCCCCTTGTGTTCTGGGAAACACACGGCTCCCAGTACACAGCGGGGACCAGTGAGGAGGGCGCAGCGCGACTCGCGCATGCGCAGTAGGGAACTGGGCAGTGAAGCTGCAACGCTTCACTTCCTGGTTCCCTCACCGAGAATGGCCGTGGGGCAGCAGATAGACGAGCGATCGCTTGTCTTCTGCTGTCGACGGCGCTGGACTCCAGGACAGGTAAGTGTCCATTTATTAAAAGTCAGCAGCTGCAGTATTTGTAGCTGCTGGCTTTTAATATTTTTTTTTTATGGCGGAGCTCCGCTTTAAGCCCCGGACCATTATGCAGCCAAATGACCGGGCCACTTTTTGCGATTCAGCACTGCGTCGCTTTAACTGACAATTGCGCGGTTCCCTACTGGGCATGTGCGAGTCGCGCTGCGCCCTCCTCACTGGTCCCCGCTGTGTACTGGGAGCCGTGTGTTTCCCAGAACACAAGGGGGGGTGCCAGATGGGGCCCCTGGGCAGTGCCCAGGTGTGCCCTCTTATTAAGACAGCCCTGCATCATGGTGGGCACAAGGCTGCATGGTGTGCACTGGGTACAAGGCTGCATGGTGGGCACAAGGCTGCATTTGGTGGGCACAAGGCTGCATGGTGTGCACTGGGTACAAGGCTGCATTTGATGGGCACAAGGCTGCATGATGTGCACTTGGCACAAGGCTACATGGTGTGCACTGGGCTGCATGGTGTGCACTGGGCACAAGGCTGCGTTTGGTGGGCACAAGGCTGCATGGTGTGCACTGGGTACAAGGCTGCATTTGATGGGCACAAGGCTGCATGATGTGCACTTGGCACAAGGCTACATGGTGTGCACTGGGCTGCATGGTGTGCACTGGGCACAAGGCTGCGTTTGGTGGGCACAAGGATGCATGGTGTGCACTGGGTACAAGGCTGCATTTGGTGGGTACAAGGTTGCATGGTGTGCACAAGGCTGCATGGTGTGCACTGGGCTGCATGGTGCACTGGGCACAAGGCTGCGTTTGGTGGGCACAAAGCTGCATTTGGTGGGCACAAGGCTGCATGGTGTGCACTGGGTACAAGGCTGCATTTGGTGGGTACAAGGTTGCATGGTGTGCACAAGGCTGCATGGTGCACTGGGCACAAGGCTGCGTTTGGTGGGCACAAAGCTGCATTTGGTGGGCACAAGGCTGCATGGTGTGCACTGGGTACAAGGCTGCATTTGGTGGGTACAAGGTTGCATGGTGTGCACAAGGCTGCATGGTGTGCACTGGGCTGCATGGTGCACTGGGTACAAGGCTGCATGGTGGGCACAAGGCTGTATTTGGTGGGCACAAGGCTGCATGGTGTGCACTGGGTACAAGGCTGCATTTGGTGGGTACAAGGTTGCATGGTGTGCACAAGGCTGCATGGTGTGCACTGGGCTGCATGGTGCACTGGGTACAAGGCTGCATGGTGGGCACAAGGCTGTATTTGGTGGGCACAAGGCTGCATGGTGTGCACTGGGCTGCATGGTGCACTGGGTACAAGGCTGCATGGTGGGCACAAGGCTGGAGCATGGTGGGCACAAGGCTGGATCATGGTGGGCATAAGGCTGCATGGTGGGCACTGGGCACAAGGCTGCATGGTGTGCACTGGGCACAAGGCTAATGGTTTACATAGCTCACGGCATCACGGCTCAGGTAGAGGGCCCCTTAGCAGAATTTTTCTTAGGGCCCCAGGGAGGTCAGGATCAGCACTGAGTGGGGACACTAGTTCTGGTGACTACCAGCAATTCCCTCACTTTTGGAGGGATTTCCTGTCACTTCCTGTTGTGGCTATGATACAGGAAGTCAAGGGAATTCTCCCCGATGAGACGCAGATGGCAAAAAAAAAAAACTCTCTTTCCAAAAATAATAATAATTGCACTTTAAGGAAAAGAAGACTGATCAGTATGACTATTGTATGTATTATACCATTCAGAATCCCCTATCAGCTCCTCTCATCACTCAGCGGTCCGGGGAACGTCTCAGGAGGCATAGGAGTTATACACACGAGCCGGGAAAGCACCCGCGCATGTGCAGGTTTCTGCTTCATAGACGCGCCTACAAGTCCCACAATGCAGCGCGCCCCTAGTAGACAGAGATTTCCGGTTGCGGCTTCTGATCACATCCGGTGTGTGAGCTGCAGTTCCGGGGTATGGGGAGGAGCGGAGAGTGAATGATTTCCTCTCATAAGGATTACATTACAGGTACAGTGCCGGGTGTGCGGGGGTCTGCAATGACCGGAGTTCAGTCACAGTCCTCAGACTCACTGCAGGGTAATTCCCTTCCTCCTACCCGCCGACAGGGGGCGGAGGAGACGTGCTGGGAGAGCAATGCACAGAGACACCCCTTGTCTCCTCTTTTGGGGGGGCCTGCTGGTGTAATCTACTCATCCTCCCTTCTCTGTGCCCCCCCATAGAAAGCTGTATGTTATTGGGGGGCACATGTGTGTCTCACTTCTGAGCTGTCTGCATCCATAGACACACAGTGTGGCTCAACCACGCCCCCTCCTCCCTAGACTTGATTAGGAGCCAATGGAGAGAGGATTTGGATAAGTATTTAACCCCTTGGAGCCAGTGTTCTATCATTATGGGTCCCCTATCAGATAGTGCCCGGCCTGGACTGCGCAATCGCGGAAATCCCAGAGAATGAACATCTGATCCATCCGCTGTAGTTGCAGCATGCGCAGTTAACACGCCGCTCGCTCTATCAGATGGGGGAGCCATCTCCATAGAAACAGCCCTGCCCGCGCTCGCTCAATACAGAAAGGGGCGGGTGTTTTTATCAAAGGGGCGGATATGATTATAAGAGGCCGCGCTCACTGGGGTAGATTCACGTAGGGGCGCGCAATGATACGGCGGCGCAGCGTATCGTATTTACGCTACGCCGCCGTAACTCACAGGAGCAAGTGCTGTATTCACAAAGCACTTGCTCCGTAAGTCGCGGCGGCGTAGCGCAAATGGGGCCGGCGTAAGCGCGCGTAATTCAAATGAGGATGGGGGCGTGTTTTATGTAAATGCGCCGTCCGTGTACATATCCCAGTGTGCATTGCTTCCAAGTACGGCGCAACGACGTATTCGTTTCGACGTGAACGTAAATTACGTCCAGCCCTATTCGCGAACGACTTGCGCAAACGACGTTAAAAAATTCAAATTTCGAAGCGGGAACGACGTCCATACTTCACATTGGCTGCGCCTCCTAATAGCGGGAACAACCTTACGCCGAAAAAGCCTTAACGCAAACGACGTAAATACATTGCGACGGGCGTATGTACGTTTGTGAATCGGCGTATCTAGGTAATTAGCATATTCTACGCCGTCGACAACGGAAGCGCCCCTAGCGGCCAGCGGCAGAATGCACCCTAAGATACGACGGCGTAAGAGGCTTACGCCAGTCGTATCTTAGGCAAATGTCGGCGTCTCTAGCTTTCTGAATACAGAAAGTAGATATACGCCGGCGCAGATTTGAATTTACGTGGCGTATCTATGGATACGCCGGCGTAAATTCTATCTGAATCTACCCCTCTGAATACAAGAAATTTATGATGGCCGGTGCTCAATAATACACCCGCCCCTTTGAAAAAAAAAACATCCGCCCCTTGCTGTATTGAGTGAGCGCGGGCAGCGCTGTTCTGTCGCGATGGCTCCCCCCATCTGATAGAGCGAGCGGCGTGGATAAGCATCGGGAGCGAGCGGCGCGTTAACTGCGCATTGCTCCGACTACAGCTGACGGAACAGATGCTCATTCTCTGAGATTTCCGCGATCTTGGATTGCGCAGTCCGGGCCGGGGCACTATCTGATAGGGGACCCATAATGATAGGACACCGGCACCTCCTGTCCCTTTAAGGCAGTGATGGAGAACCTTGGCTCGCCAGATGTTTTTGGAACTACATTTCCCATGATTATTAATGCACTCTGCAGTGTAGTGGAGCATCATGGGAAATGTAGTTCCAAAACATCTGGTGTGCCAAGGTTCGCCATCACTGGTTTAAGGGGTCTAGGATGCTGAGGGGTGGGGTTTATGAATATGTGACCGGCGTTAATTGGCAGTCATGCGATCGGAAAGCTCCAGATTGCAAGCAGCAATTGGGCGTATTTCCGTCAGCCGCTGGTAACAGTTACCATGCAGCCTCTTGATTAGTGGGCCTTGGAGACGCACATTTGCGTGCACTATTGCAAAGACAGTGGCACCAAGAGCAGGCGCCCTGCCGCGGTGCCGCTGTCTTTGCAATAGTGCACGCAAATGTGCGTCTCCAAGGCCCACTAATCGAGAGGCTGCATATTTGCGTACGGCCAGTGCCAAGCGGTTAATGAGAGGGGCATACAACTACTAGGATGTTTATTTTACCTTAAAGAGGAACTGCAGTCTGATCACATCATTTCTAATAAAACACATCTTTGCCATTCTGAAGCTTCCCTCCAACCACTTTGCATATTATTTTATATATACTGTAATTCTGTACTTGCCAAATATGCTGCAGAAATCTCCCTCCACTGAGTCTGGCAGCAGCCATTTTAACTGTGGGCAGCTGAAGCTGCTGCCTGTTCACTTCCTGGATTTACACAGAGGCACACCTCCAGCTCTGCAGCTCTCATTGGCCATCTTATGACTCATCCCCCTTCCCTTCCCGGCCAACTCTCACGAGAGAGAGCTGTGCATGATGTCATAAGCCTAGGCTTTTTACCAGACAAGAAACAGGAAGTGGGCTGTATAAGGTTTTTACTGGTGGGAAAAAAGTTTTACTATCCAAAGATAAAACAACAACAAGGGCAGAAGATTTCATAGATGGGAAGATGGAAAAATAACTGAAGTTCCACTTTAACCACTTCCCAACCACGCTATAGCTAAATGACAGCTACAGCGCAGTCGTCCAGTTCTCCTCCCAGAACCATGTGCTTACTGCGCCCACAAAACAGGGTGAAGAGCCAATCACAACGGCTCTTTACCACATGATCACAGCCGATCACACTTGCCAGTTACTGGCATTCCTTTCCTCGCGTGGTCACAAGCGAAAGAAGAGAGACGGGAACCCACCTGAGAAATCCCGCCAGGAAGCCGACACTGCACACGACCAATCATAGTGAGGCATTTCCCAGCCCACAGCTCTACATACACACTATTCGATTTTCTGCACATTTTTGTCGTCAGATTTACCAAAACCATATAATACGAGGTCAAACCTTAGGCCTCGTACACACGACCGAACATGTCTGCTGAAAATGGTCTGCGGACCAGTTTCCGCGGACATGTCCGACCGTGTGTAAGGCCGACCGGACAATTTTCCGGCCTAGCGGACGCATGCGTGGAAGCATTGAACTCGCGCGATAGAGAACGTCGGTGTCGTCTACGTCACCGCGTTCTCTGTCCGCAGGGATTTTGGTTTGATGGTGTATACAACCATCAGACCAAAATCTCCGAGCGGACATGTCCGATGAAAACGTTTTTTCTTTTTAATGTTTTATTTTTTTCATTTGTTTATTAAAAAATGTAAAAACCCAGTGGTGATAAACCACTTAAGACCCGGACCATTATGCAGGTAAAGGACCTGGCCAGTTTTTGCGATTCAGCACTGCGTCGCTTTAACTGACAATTGTGCGACGTGGCTCCCAAACAAAGTTGGCGTCCTTTTTTCCCCCACAAATAGAGCTTTCTTTTGGTGCTATTTGATCACCTCTGCGGTTTTTATTTTTTGCGCTATAAACAAAAATAGAGCGACAATTTTGAAAAAAATAACAATATTTTTTACTCTTTGCTATAATAAATATCCCCCAAAAAAGATATACATTTTTTTTCCCTCAGTTTAGGCCGATACGTATTTTACCTATTTTTGGTAAAAAAAAATTGCAATAAACGTTTATCGATTTGGTTTGCGTCAAATTTATAGCGTTTACAAAATAGGAGATAGCTTTATGGCATTTTTATTAATATATGTTTTTTTTACTACTAATGGCGGCAATCAGCGATTTATTTATTTATTTATTTATTCGTGACTGCGACATTATGGCGGACACATCGGACAATTTTGACACATTTTTGGGACCATTGTCATTTTCACAGCAAAAAGTGCTATAAAAATGCACTGATTACTGTGAAAATTACAATTGCAGTTTCGGAGTTAACCACTAGGAGGCGCTGTAGGGCTTGCGTGTGACCTCATGTGTGTTTCTAACTGTAGGGGGCGGGGCTGGATGTGTGACGTCGGTGATCGCCTTTCCCTATATCAGGGAACAGACGATCAATGACGGCGCCACTGTGAAGAACGGAGAAGCTGTGTTTACACACACCTCTCCCCGTTCTTCAGCTCCTGTGACCGATCGCGGGACACCGGCAGCGATCGGGTCACGGAGCATCGGGTCGTGGGCGCGCACCCGACCCACGGCTGGGCACTTAAAAGGGATGTACAGGTACGTGCCTGTGCCCAGCCGTGCCATTCTGCCGACGTAAATGTGCAGAAGGTGGTCCTTAAGTGGTTAAATTCCACCAAAAGAAAGCTCTGTCTGTGGGAAAAACATGTCATATGGGTACAGTGTTGCATGACCCCGCAATTGTCATTCATAGTGTGACAGCGCTACAAATTGGCCTAGGCAGGAAGGGGGTAAACGTGCCCAGTAGGCAAGTGGTCCAGCATCCCCCCCCCCCCCCACACACTTTATACGTACCTGAGCCCAATCTCGATCCAGCGCTGTGCACAGGAACAGCGGCTCGCTCTCTCCTCACAGGGCATATTGATGGCAGAGGAGATCATTGGCTCATGCTGCTGTCAATCAAATCCTGTGAAGAGGGGGCAGGGCTGAGGGCTAGACCCGAGCATGCACAAATGACCCCATAGAAAGCAGAATTCTATGGGGGTACTCTGCAGGAGAGGGAGGAGCCAGGAGCGCCAGCGGGGGACCCCATAAGAGGAGGATTCAGGCTGCTCTGTGCAAACCATTACACAGAGCTGGTAAATATAAGATGTTTGTTATAATAAAAATTAAAAATTACCTTTACGTTAAAACATTTCTTGCGTTTAGCTCCCCGCTAATGCTTGTCTTGCTTTTTTGATGCCTTTAGGGTCACCATGTCTATGTCACATCTGTACGGCAAAGATGAGGACAGCGATGGGGTGGAGATGGAGAAGTTTGAAATCACTGACTGGGACTTGGAGAACGAATTCAACCCCAACCGGCGGAAGCATTACCAGACCAAAGAGGAGACCACCTATGGAATCTGGGCGGAGCGCGACTCTGACGACGAGAGGCCCAGCTTTGGTGGCAAGAAGTGAGTGCGCAGAAGTGGGAGACATTCGGGTTTCTTTATTTTTTTTGGGAAGGGGGGGGGGTTACAGCACCAATCACATTCGTTACCCGTAAATGTGTGTGACCCACGTCATGCAGACTGATGCTTCATGGTAGAGCTGGGCAATTTTGGCCCCAAAAAAAATCTGCAACTTAAAAAAAGAAAAAAAACTCGATTCACGATTCGAATTGAACTTTTTTTCCTGATGGACTCCGCGCCGTTCCTAAGTTTTTAGGCAGGTCTTCGGCTTAGTCCGCCGCGATATTGAGTAAAGCCCACTGACTCGCCTTAAAAAAATCCTACCCGCAGCTCGCCGCGATCCTGGGAAAAGGCCATGAGCAGCGTCCGGCCTCGAGGCCTTTTCCCAGGATCGCGGCAAGCTGCGGGCAGGATTTTTTAGGCAAGGCCATAGCTTCGGCCTAGTCCGGGGAATTGTAGTTCCTGAACAACTGGAGGGCTGTAGTTTGAAGACCCCTGCTCTAGGGTCTCTAATTTAAAAAACAAATATGTTTGGTGGTTCTGACTAATTTTCTAGCAAAAAATACTGATTGTTACATGTAATCAAAAAGTGCCAGAAAGGCCCGGTTCACACTGATGCGCTGTGAATTTGGTCCGTTTTTTGTCCATTCTAAGGTGCGAATTTACCGCTATTTTAACGTGAATTTCAGGAGCTGGACATAGCTGCGATTAATGTTCTAGCCAAAGAAATCATAGTGTAAAAAAAAAAAAAGGTGTTTACTTGCTGTGTACTTCCTGGTTTTTGTGGAGAATCGCGTGGTGGAATTCGCACATATGTGAACCATCATTGCGATTCCAGAACAATTTACACCGATGTCTATGGAGACTAAGGCCCAGATTCTCAAAGTCCGAATGGCCGCCGTCGTATCTATGCGCCTGATTCATAGAATCAGTTACGCATAGATTTGGCCAAGATACGAGCGGCGTAAGTTTCCTACGCCGTCGTATCTTGGGGTGCATATTTACGCTGGCCGCTAGGTGGTGCTTCCGTTGATTTCCGCGTCGAATTTGTAAATGAGCAAGATACGCCGATTCACGAACGTACGTACGCCCGTCGCAATTAGTTACGCCGTTTATGTAAGACATACGCCGGCGTAAAGATAAAGCAGGTCTCTAGGTGGCACAGCCCATGCAAGGTATGGACGTCGGAACAAGCGTATCTTTTTACATCGTTTACGTAAGTCGTACGTGAATGGGGCTGTGCGTAGGTTACGTTCACGTCACAGGCATTGAGCCGGCGTATCTTTGGGGGTAAATACGATGTGATACTGAGCATGCGCCGTTCGTTCGGCCATGCATCTACATGGGGTCACGCTTAATTTAAATACAACACGCCCACGACCTGCCTACTTTGAATTACGCCAGCCGATTTACGTTACGCCGCCATAACTTAGGACGCAAGGAGTGCTTTGTGAATACAGCACTTGCCTCTCTAAGTAGCAGCGGCGTAGCGTAAATAAGATACGCTACGCCGCACAACGTAAAGCCGCCCTACGTGAATCTAGGCCTAAATTTGCAACGCAGTCAGACAAGACCCTTTTTTGTATCGTATCGCATTCGTAGAGGAATCGCAACCATGTATGTGAACGACCGTCAATGAAAACAATGACTTTAGGGATGACATGCGAATTCAAAGTGTTTTTGACACATCGCATTCGTTATGAACTCGCACAAGTGTGAACCGGGCCGGACTGGAAGTGAAAATTCAGCCAAAACGTTGTTGTTTTGGATCTACAGGGTGAGAACAAGTTAGAACCTCCATTCCATACTTTCCTGGGTACATTCCCCTTAGTGTCAGCCAGTGCAATCAGCACTGCAGAACATTTTCAGAGATGAATTACAGGAGAATCTCACAATACAAAACACAGCCACCATTCAAGGCCCATAATCTGCCGGTCTCTGCAGCCTATTGTGACTGCTGTAATTGGCTATCGTGGTCACATGACCAAGAGCTGATCACCTATTAGAGACTGAAAGCGCAGTTACTGTTTTTTGAGTACGTTCTCGGCACAGAAAGCTCTGCCACCCATGGACACATGTGTAGGTGTTAAAGCTCAACCTCTTTGTCATCGCACACATACCGTGTCATGGGCCGCAAAAGGTTAATTATATATGAACGGCCATCAATTCCCTTTGCAGAATCCTCTTTTTTGTTTTATGATAACCCTATGTATGTTCTAAAAATGCCCCAAAGGTATGTACAAAACAAACTTGCCACATTGCTATTCTTCTTCCATCAGGTCCCGGGACTATACAGCCCCTGTGAACTTTATCAGCGCGGGAATCCGTAAGCCTGCGGCTGAGGAGAAAGCCAATAGCGATTCTGATGATGAAATCCCAACAAAGAGAGAAGAACTGCCAAAGGAGTTTGAACCAAAGAAGCTGCGGACGGTAAAGTTATAGTGTCTTGTCACTGATTTGGAAATAATAATAGCTGTGGCACGCATATTAAAGTGGTTGTAATTTCTTGTTAAAGTGGTTGTAAAGTCAGGTTTTATTTATTTTTTTATCTTAATGCGTTCTATGTATTAAGATAAAAACCCTTCTGTGTGTAGCAGCCCCCCTAATACTTATCTGAGCCCCATCTCTATCCAGAAATGTGCACGATTCACACGGCTGCTACACACCACCTAAGGCTCCATTCACACCTGAACGCGGCATATTGTACTGCGATTTGCAGCGAAAAATTGCAGCGTTTTGTCCCGCGATTTGCCGCGTCAAAACGCTGCGTTTTTTACCGCGGTTTTCGCTGGAGGGGTGATTTACACATTGTCAGCTATGGCCGAACACTGAAGCCGCCTGAAAATAAGGGTCAGGGACTTGTTTTGAGCTTCAGGCGTTCGGCGTGGAGATGTGAACCATCTCCATAGCCGACAATGTTAAATCACCCTTCCAGCGTATTTCAGGCTGCAATAGCGTCAGGCGTCAAAACGCCTAGGTGTGAATGGAGCCTCATTGTCTGAGAGACAGCAGCAGCACCACTGGCTCCTGCTGTCAATCAAAGTCAGTTGGCCAATCAGGAGAAAGAGGGGGCAGAGCTAGATGGACACACAGAGCTGCGACTCAGCTCGGGTACCCCCATAGCAAGCTGCTTGCTGTGGGGGCACTCATCAGGAAGGAGGGGCCAGGAGCAGCAAAGAGGAACCAGAGAAGAGGAGGATCAAGGCTCCTCTGTTCAAAAGCATTACACAGAGCTGGTATGTATAATATGTTTATTATATACAAAAAATTTAGTATCACTTTAAATACATTGTCAGCCCCGCTCCCCCATTTTGATCCACTGATACTCACCTTGGCAGTGCACCCCTGCTGCTGCTTCCACTCTGCCTTCCAACCTTAAAATTGTTGGATGTTTTCAGGAGCAGTGCTCTAATTGGCTGATGCGAGCAGTGTTCTTTGAGTAAGCAAAGTGACAGTGTCCGCTTTTTGAAGCGACGCTGTCACGTCGCCCATGCAGGGAAAAGATGCATTCTCTGGAAAGGCTCCCCAATTTCCTTATACTCGCCTTACTAGGGATTCCCAACTGCCACTGCTGCTTCCTCCTTTGCAGTTATCCACAACACTCTACATCCTGGTATGGAAGAATGCCTGACCTCCCTTCCCATTGCTCGGGTCTAGCAGGCAATCGTTAGGCATGAGCATTGTCACCTGACCAGGGGGGTGATGTTACCAATCCCTCCAGGTTGATGACACCAGTCATTTCAGTGCCAGCTGTGAATGAGAAAGTATTAGAGAGGGGATCGCTGGTAATGGGAGTATAGGGGGGGGTGTCAGTAGGGTGCTTTTTCCAGAGACACCGTCCCTCTGGTCTGTATGTGCAAGGTAACAGTGTCTCTCTAAGGCCATAGACAAGAGACGGTGAAGGTTTTGGCATGTTCCGCCATTATATCTTTGCCGTGACATAGTCCAAGCATTTTTGGGTCATATGGTGTTACAGAACGACCCGTAAAAATACTAAACATCTGACAGATCTTTCATCACGCTGCAGGAACATATGCCTTATACTTGCCTGGCCGGGGCTTCTCCAATGCTGCTTCCTCCTTTTCAGCTGCCCACAGCATACTGTACTTCCTGGTATGGAAGAGCATCTGACCTCCTACGCTGTCCCCCCGCATAGGCGTAACAGTCATTCTCTAGGCCTGAGCATTGTCGAGTGACCGGGGGAGTGGCATAACCAATCACCAAGGTTGATCACATCAGTCATTTTAGTGCCCACTGTGAAAGAAAAAGCAGTAAGGAGGGATCACTGGTAAGATGTATAGGGGGGGGTCAGTGGAGCCCTCCCACCTCAGCCAATCGGAGAAAGCTTTGTACAGGCATACCCCGCTTTAAGTACACTCACTTTACATACACTCGCGAGTAAGGACATACCCCCGAGTGTAAAGTGCCTTACAAGTACTGTACAGACATTTTGCAGCCGCACTAGAAGGAGCTGAAGCTTCGAGAGCATAGCCCGCCCTGTTCCAGTGTGCCCCTGACACCCCCACTACAGCCCCTGAGACCTCAACTACAGCTCCTGACACCCCAAATACAGCCCCTGACCCCCTACTAAACCCTAGAAGTGAAAAAAGGTATTGTTTCACTTTAAGTACATTTTCATTTTACATACATGCTCTGGTCCCATTGTGTACTTAAAAGTGGGGTATGCCTGTATTCATAATGTGGGAGAAAAGTGACATCATAAATTCAGGTAAGCTCAACACTGGAGGGTGGGAAGGAGGTGTTACAATGGGGTAGTCGTATGTTTCCCTATACCTGGAAGCCCGCCTGGAGCAGTGGAGTAGGTATATGGCAATAGGGAGGGGGTTGGGGGTCGATCAACACATATTCGCACATTTTGACACGCTTACCATTTGGATGTGCTCTCTTTCAGCAGACCGTTAATAATGACTGTATGTGTTTTTTATCCTGCAGGGGGGAAATTTTAAGCCAACCCAGAAAACATTTGCTGGAGGAATAAAGTCTAATACTGATTTTGGTTCCTGGGAGAGGCACACCAAGGGGATTGGCCAGAAACTCCTTCAGAAGATGGGTTATGTACAAGGCAGAGGCCTGGGGAAAAATGCTCAAGGTACTGTTATTGGATAACTATGAACTTGGTAAAGGTGTATCAGCTTCCTGTTTAATGTATCATTATTAAAGTAAACCATTCCCAAACCTGGGCCACTCCCTAAACCTGCCTGTTGGTCAGAGAGGACATGCATCGCAGGGATGAGCAATAGGAACAGGCAGGAAGGGGTATGGGCAAAATGTAAGTTTACGTTTAACTTTAACCCACAGAATGTAACTTCTGGTTACAACTAAAGGTAAGTGTGAGCTGCCATAACCAACAATGGCATGCCTCCATCCCTAATATATCGGTACAGAAGGAAAGAAATGTGATGGGACTTCACATGAGGCGTGTCATAGCAATGATGATACATGATTTATTTATATAAATATAATTTGATAACACATTCAAATAGGATAATCCATGCTTGAGAAATGCATAATATATTCTAAACAATAATAATAATTATATAATTGGATTACATAGTCAGGTTAAAAAAAGAAACACAAGTCCATGTAGTTCAACCAAAAAAATAAATAAAAATAATATCATACAATCCCATATACCCAATTCTATACCCACAGTTGATCCAGAGGAAGGCAAAAAACCCCAGCAAAGCATGATCCAATTTGCTACAGCAGGGGAAAAAAATCCTTCCTGATCCCCCGAGAGGCGATCGGATTTTTCCGATTTACCTATAAATGTTAGTACCCAGTTATATTATGTACGTTTAGGAAAGAATCCAGGACTTTTTTTAAAAGCAATCTAATGAGCTGGCCAGAACCACGTCTGGAGGGGGTCTATTCCACATTTTCACAGCTCTTACTCTGAAGAAACCTTTCCGTATTTGGAGTTTCATTATTTTTTCCTCCAGACATAAAGAGCGCCCCCTTGTCCTCTGTGATGACCGTAAAGTGAATAATTCAACACCGAGTTCACTATATGGACCACTTACTGTATTTATCGGGGTATTGCGCGCTCCGGCGTAGAGCGCGCACCCCTAAAGTGGACCCGACATTCCTGTAAAAAAAGATTTTAGTACTTACAGTTTTGGTGTCTTGCGCGGCGGCCTCGTCGGGTCCGGTGTCCTTCTGCGGCTTCGGGCGTCCTCTTCGTCGGGTCCGGCGTCCTTCTGCAGCGTCCTCCCCGCTCGATCCTCGCTTTCCCGCGCCGAGTTTGAATACTGCGCCGGCATATACCGAGCGCAGTACACTCGTGTATAGTTGGGCAGGCTCGGCTACTCTCGCGCTCCTGTCCTGTACGTCCAGGACGTGAGCGCAAAAGGAGCCGAGCCTGCCCGACTATACACGAGTGTACTGCGCTCGGTATATGCCGGCGCAGTATTCAAACTCGGCGCGGGTATCGGCGTATATCGCGAACCCACGATTTTGCCCTGATTTTCAGGGCAAAAAAGTGCGCGGTATACGCCGATAAATACGGTATGTATCGGTACTTATTCCCCCTTAATCTCCTCTTCTCAAGAGAGAATAAATTCAGTTCCTCTAATCTTTCCTCATTGCTGAGCTCCTCCATGCCTCTTATAAGTTTTGTTGCCCTTCTCTGCACTTTCTTCAGTTCCCCGATATCCTTTTTGAGAACTGGGGCCCAAAACTGAACTGCATATTCCAGATGAGGCCTTACTAATGAATTGTACAGGGGGGGGGGGCAAAATTCTCTCTCTCTCTCTCTCTCTCTCTCTCTCTCTCTCTCTCTCTCTCTCTCTCTCTCTCTCTCTCTCTCTCTCTCTCTCTCTCTCTCTCTCTCTCTCTCAGGACTTTGCTCGCTTTGGAAACCGCCGCTTGGCATTGCATGTTATTATTGAGCTTATGATCTACCAAGACCCCCAGATCCTTCTCCACTACGGATTCCCCCAGTTGTACTCCCCCCTAGTATGTATTATAGGTATAATATTCTAGCCCCCGAATGCATAACTTTACATTTATCAACATTAAACCTCATTTGCCACTTAGTTGCCCAATTAGACAGAGCATTGAGGTCAGCTTGTAAATTGGAGACATCCTGTAAGGACGTTATTCCACTGCATAGCTTGGTGTCATCTGCAAAGACAGAAATGTTACTTTTGATCTCAGACCCAAAATCATTTATAAAGATATTAAAAAGTAATGGTCCCAGCACTGAACCTTGGGGTACACCACTGATAACCTCAGACCATTCAGAGTCAGAATAATTAACCACCACTCTCTAAATTCTGTCTTATAACCAGTTTTCTATCCATTTACAAATTGACCTTTCCAAGTCTGTAGACTTTACCTTACCTTACCATGAGCCGTGTGTGGGGAACTATATTGAACGCTTTTGCAAAATCCAAGTATATCACGTCCACAGCCACGCCTCTGTCCAAGTATATCACGTCCACAGCCACGCCTCTGTCCAAGTATACCACGTCTACCGCCACCCCTCTGGCTAAGGTTTTACTTACTGCCTCATAAAAATAAATTTAAGAAGTTAAACTAACAGGTCTATAATTACTTGGTAAAGACTTTGTTCCCTTTTTAAATATGGCCCTATGCCAATCTAGTGGTACCATTCCAGTCATTAAGTCCCTGAATATTAGAAACAATGGCTTTGAAATTACAGAGCTCAATTCTTTTAGGATGCGTGGGTGGATGCCCTCTGGTCCAGGTGCTTTATCCACCTTTATTCTGTCTAAAGCTTTCATTTCACTCTTTCACTTCACATGGGACAGCTCACTCTGCTGCTGCAAGCCACTGATCCTACACAGAGATTGCCTTTTCTGATACCCCTTTTCACATATCTGCAGTTTTGCACACATTCCTCCTTGGCCTTATTAGCCGTCCCTACCATCGTAATAGTATCGAGTGTATGTTGAGTGCAAGCACATCACATTCAGGAACTGTCGTAGTGGTCTGTGTCGTCCAATAACTGTTCCCCCTGGTCTTCATTTTTTTGGGCGAGGGGTCTCCCGCCTTAACCCCTGGAGAGACCTTCTATCCTACACCACCAATTATTCTTATTTAAAAGCTGAGCACAGCCTTTTAAAATGATTTTATAATCTTGCATCTTAGGCCTCGTACAGACGACCGAACATGTCTGCTGAAACTGGTCCGCGGACCAGTTTCAGCAGACATGTTCGGTCGTGTGTACGGCCGACCGGACAGGTTTCCAGCGGACATTTGTCCAGCCGACCGTTTTGCAGCGGACAAATGTTTCTTAGCATGCTAATAAACATGTCCGCTGGAATCCTGTCCGTCGGACATGTTCGATCGTCTGTACAGACTCACCGTACATGTCCAACCGGCCGCCATCCCTCGCATGCGTCGAATCACTTCGACGCATGGGTGGAAGCATTGACCTTCCAGCGTCGCGCACGTCACCGCGCTGTCTGTCCGCGCGGATTTCTGTCTGATGGTGTGTACAACCATCAGACAGAAATCTCCGAGGGGACATGTCCGCTGAAAACGGTCCGGCGGTAAGTGGCTGTAAGCCATGAAAAGCGTAGTTTCCAACTCGGGGTGCCAAGACCAGCCTTCCCAAATTATGAATTTCGAATTTTCAAATTAAAGGGGTGTTCCAGTCAGTTTTCATGTTTATTAAAAGTCAGCAGCTACAAAAAGTGTAGCTGCTGGCTTTTAAAAAAACAGACACTCACCTGCTCCACGTTCCAGCGTCTTCATTCCAAGTGTGAGCACCCGGCCGTGACAGCTTTCGGCTTCACGGCCGGGCACCCACTACGCATGCGCGTGCGGCGCCGCGCCATGCAATTGGACAGGCGATCGTCTGGGACCTGTCACGTGTCCCAGGTGATCGCCTACAGGGAGGGGCTGCAGAAAGGCGATTAGGCTTATTCGCCACTCGGCGGAAGGAGGAAGTGGGACAGGAAATCCCACTCCCCCCCCCAAAAAAAAAATTACATGCCAAATGTGGTATGTAAGGGGGCGAGGAGTGGATTAAGCGGAAGTTCCACTTTTGGGTGGAACTCCGCTTTAACCATGTATTGGCTTTTACTTAGGGTGTATGACCTATTTATCCTGTTAATTATGTTTATATAATGATCTGTATCATAGTTTCTGAATTCTATGTACCAATTATGTTTATTGATTATCTGTATTAAATATTTATTATTATCATATTTGTCATGTTAGTCTTTTATGGTTGAATCCAATTTTATTATTATTATCATTATTATTGTTTAGAATATATTATGCATTTCTCAATCATGGATTATCCTATTTGATTGTGTTATCAAATGATATTTATATTTAAATAAATCATGTATCATCATTGCTATGACACTCCTCATGTAAAGTCACATCACCTTTCTTTCCTTCTGTACCAACTTCTGGTAACCGACACACTTGGTATAACTATAAGAGGCAAGTGTACTCAATTCTTGGTGTGTGAGGCAATTGAAGCGGAACTTCATCTGTAAAGGGTTCCGCTCATGGAGGGCGCATGCAATCCACCCTTAAAGTGCTGCTCTATTGTCTCCAGTGTGAAAGCCTGAGGGATTTCACACTGGAGCGTTGCGCTAGCAGGACGGTAAAAAAAGTCCTGCTAGCCGCATCTTTGGAGCAGAGAGGGAGCGGTGTGTATACCGCTACTGCCCATTGAAATCAATGGGACAGCGCAGCTATACCACCTGCAATACGCTGCTTCAGCAGCGCATTGCGGGCAGTTTTAACCCTTTCTCGGCCTCTAGCGGTGTGTATACCACTCCTCCACCGCTGCTGCCCATTGAAATCAATGGGACAGCGCAGCTATACCGCCTGCAATGCGCTGCTTCAGCAGCGCATTGCGGGCGGTTTTAACCCTTTCTCGGACGCTAGTGGGGGGTTAAATGCGCCCCGCCAGCGGCCAAAATGCGCCGCAAATCCGCCCAGAGCGTCGGCGGTAAAAATAGCGGCATTTTCTCGCCAATGCTATGGGCGGCTCAGTGTGAAAGGGGTCTAAAGGTGGATCTAGACCAGAAATTCAATTTTTTGTTTAGTGTTGTGGTACACCATCTGAGATTGTAGGTTAATAGCGGGGAAGATTTGTATTAGTCTCTTCCATTACGATAGGCCTGAAGTTATGACTTTATGCATGTATTCAATTTTTTTTCAGGTTGCTTTAGGTATCTGGCTTACGATATCATTCAGTTTGTATATTAGCTTTTGTTTTAAAATGAAAGGCAAAATAACGTTTTATTTATTATGAGAGACTTTTATTACAGTTTTTTTTATTCAAGTCATAATTATTTTTAAAGATGTTGGCTAATTATCCACATGTCTGCCATATTTTTGTTTGAAATATCTGAAAAACACAGCAGTCTGAAGTCTGCATTTGTCTTTATTCAGGTATTATTGCACCTATTGAGGCCAAGCAGAGAAAAGGCAAAGGGGCGGTGGGTGCTTACGGATCGGAGAGAACTAAGCAGTCTCTGAAGCATTTTCCTGTTGTGGATTCTGAGGATGAAGAGGAACAGGTGAGTTTATTGCTTCTTTACGTATGCAACATTTTCCGTGTCTTCTGAAACACGATGCCATGGACATTAACCACTTGCCAACCACAAAACGTATATATACATGTTGGGGTTTGCTAGTGGTTTACCGGGATTATGGCTGAAGATATCAGCCATAACCCCGGTATGTTTTTTTTGCGGCTGGCTTCTCGTTAAAGCTTTACACGATTTAACCGATCGTGTGTACGCGGCATAAGTGACCTGTGAACATTTTGTTTCTATATCTCATTCAGGAATTTCAGAAGGAGCTGAGTCAATGGAGAAAAGACCCCGGTGGAACCAAGAAGAAGCCCAAGTATGCCTACAAGACAGTGGAGGAGCTGAAAGCCAAAGGGAAAGGGGGGAAAATCATCAGCGCCCCTCAGAGAGAAATTGCTCAAGTCAAGGTTAGTTCTGCTAAATTGATGAGCTTAGTAAATACTAGGGGGAAAGCTCATGCAGTTTGGCACATTTTCAGATAGGTTGACATTTCCCTGGGTTTAAGGGTCCCCGGGAGTCCCCAGCCCCCCCCCCCCCCTGCAGCCGGTTCCCTAATGTGCATGCGCAAAGCGTGCTGCGCTTTGTGAATGGCCCGGTGGCAGGGGAAGAAGGAGGGCCTGGAAGCGCTTGGAGATCACCATGGGGGTCTTACCCAGAACTTTGAGCGGGTACCTTTTAAAACCAGGTACCTGCCCCTCCTCCGCGTTGATGGGCGGGACAGGGCTATTGTGTTTGCCCAACAGGGGACGCAGGGAGCCTTCCCAGCTGGCAGATCACAATGATTTCTGCTAGCGACTATAGCCACCGGCAGTAATCTAATGTAAAAATCCAACAGGCTGGTTGTACCCAAGTGGATCCACTTTGGGGTACAATCAGCCTGCCCATACATGGATGAAATCTCGGCTTTTCCCTGCTGAACCGGAGAAATTTTAATCCATGTATGGCCAACTTTAATCTTCATGTACTACGTTCAATCTCTAAACTGTTTCTTTCATAGAACAAAACACACATCTGAGCGATAAAATACTTTTAGTACATAAAACAAAACGGAATCACTTCTGATCATATACACAATATTGCCAAAAGTATTGTGACGCCCGACTTTACACATGCATTAACTTTATTTATTGCCATCCCAGTATTAGTCTGTAGGGTTCAATATTGAGTTGGTCTTCCCTTTTCAGCTATAACAGCTTCAACTCTTCTGGGAAGGCCGTCCACAAGGTTTAGGAGTGTGTCTACAGGAATGTTTGACCATTCTTCGTACTGATTTTTTATTTTATTTTTCTATTCCTTGTTCTTCAGGTGATTGATATGACCGGACGGGAACAGAAGGTTTACCACAGCTACAGTCAGTTCTCACACAAGCACAACGTGCCAGGAGACAGCACAGCACCGGGAGTGAAGGAAGAGAAGCCTCAAGGGTTTGTTCTGCCAGAACTAGAGCACAATCTTCAGCTGCTGATTGACATGACGGAGCAGGAGATCATCCAGAACGACCGGCAGCTGCAGTATGAGAAGGACATGGTGGTGAACCTGACTCATGAGCTGGAGAAGCTGTCTGAGGTGCTGGGCAGGGAGGAGAAGGTCATTTACAACTTGAGCCAGGTCCTGAAGACGGTGGAGGAGTGCGAACAGAGGCTGCAGCCTGGCTGTGAAAACCCACTCACACTGGACGAGTGCGCGCGAGTTTTCCAGATGCTGCAAGACAAGTACTACGAGGAGTACAAGATGTCTGAGAAGTCCGACCTGGCCGTGGCTCTTGTTTATCCTTTGGTGAAAGAATACTTCAAAGACTGGAACCCTCTAAGGGTGGGTAAAGTGGAGAAAGTTGATACCCTTACTTTTCTAGCCATTGCAGTTTTCTAACGTTTTGTAGAAGATTGTTGCTGAACTCAGTTTACTAAAGCCTAGTACACACTATCAGTTTTGTTTTTTCATTCAACCCAGCGGGCTGAGTGAAAAAAAAAAAACTAAAGAGCTCATTAGAAAATCCTGTACTAACAATCCAATGCAATCTCCTTGCTGAGTTTTTGTGTTCTGATGGGGGGACGGCCCCCCTGCCAGAACACACCAGTCATGAGATCTAAGCCATTGGCTAAGAGCACTGATCGGATGCCAATCAACATCTTTTTCAGTCATGCCCCTTCGATAGAAGCCGGACTGGCTGCTGTACACAAGGGAAGAATCTCCACTGGTTTCTAATGAACCAGCCGATACCACCTGATAGTCGGCCTGTGTGTACTGGGTTCAAGAATGAGTCCTAATCAGCCTGTCTGCCCTGTGGAGTTCAAGTGGAGTTGAAATTAGGGTTGTCCCCATACTAGTTTCGGTATCGGGACCGATCCCGAGCATTTGTGCGAGTACTTGTACTCGCACAAATGCTCCCGATGCCTGACCCGATACTTGGTTGGCGGTGAGCGGATTCAGTCGGCGGAGAGGGCGGTCGGCGTAAGTAGGTGGATCGGGCGGGTGGCCTCAGTGGGCGAAGTCAGAGGACCGGAGAGCGAGTCCTCACCTGCAGTTGAACTAGCTAGGTAAGCTGACAGTGTGCAGGGCTATCAGGATCGGTGACCGGACCGTCGCATTCGGTCGCCGTCAGCTTGGACATCCTGACTCCCATCTTGCACACCCTGCACTTGGCCACATGAAGCCAACAGCTGACATCTTGTTACACCCAGCCCATATAGTTCGGGCTGGGTGTAACAAGGTGTCTGCTGATACTTACTGATGCCGAGTGCAGGGTGTACCAAGATGGGCGATGCAGCATTCAAAATACTTTCCTCGTGTCGTTTATTGCTGCATTTCAGTGCCTGCCCATAAGTGCCAGCCGCCTGTCGGTGCCGCCCATCAGTGCCAGCGCCCGTAGGTGGCACCTATCAGTCCCCACCTATATTGTGGCATAATTCCCCCCACTGACATCAACGAAGGAGCACAACTCCTCCCAGTGAGACCAGCAATGGGGTAGGATTCTTCCCACCAAATGACACTAACAATGAGGCACAATTCCTCTCGCTGACACCAAAGATGGGGCATTGTTTACTCCCACTGATGCCGGGACATTTTCTACTTTCAATGACCACAGTCCGGTCCCTCTATAGTCTGAAGGACAGACTCCTGGCCCTTTGTTTATAATGTTTGAAGGCCCCTGGTCTAAAGAAAGGCTTGGTAATACATTTCCACTATCAGTAGTTGAAAAACTTGCACAAACAATTATTTGAAGAGATAATTGCTTTATTTTAGAGTCTCGAACTGGCATTTACACTGAAAATGTAGACACATATACATTCCTATATCAGTATTTTGTGTTTTTGTCTTTGTTCAGGACCCTACGTATGGCATTGAAGTCATGACAAAGTGGAAGGATCTCCTGGAAGAAGGTCATCTTTCCCATAGTGCACAGGATGCAGCCATGGACCCGTATCACAGGTAGTGATTGTCATTTGTCTCTTAAAATGGACCTGTTCTTACTGTAGGGGGGCATGGCTTGCCGTGACACGTTACTGATCGTTGTTCCCGATGACAGGGAACATGATCAGTGACAGTATCACTAGGCAGAACGGGGAGATGTTGTGTTTACACTAACATCTCCCCGTTCTATCTCTCTCCGTAAACCGATCGCGGGTATGCCCACGGCGATCAAGTCCGCGGGAGATCGCGGCGGCGCCCCGCAACAACTGCTTCTTAAAGGGGATCTGTATATACGTCCTTCTGCCTGCCCGTGCCATTCTGAAGATGTATATCTGTGTGCGCCGGGCGGCAAGCGGTTGATATCGGCACCTGTATTGATCATGTAATCACATGCAATTTCAGAATGACGACCCATTCTGGGTTGCAAAAAATATATTTTTATGTGATCCATGACTCTAAGAGCCATATATGGATGAGTTTAAAGGCTCATTTACACCACAATATTCACATTTAATGTGTGGATATGCATGATTATTTGACTCTGTAATTAGTGTACGCAAGCTGTGTATTTTTTGAGATTATTTAAAGGCGAAGTACAGTCAAAGATTGTTTGGCTGTACTTCCCCTGTGGATCACAGGAGTGCAGTTTGTTCTGCATTCCGGTAACCCCAGCTGATGTCACAGAGCCGGTCCAGGCCAGGGAAATATCACGACTATAGTCAGGATCCTCCCAGAACCCTGGACCGACAACTGGCTCAGCGAGCTGATGAGAGAGAGAGAGAGAGCCTGAGCCAGCTGCTCCCACCCCCTCCACCGCAACAGCTCTCTGCTCACAGAGCACTGGGAACTGAGAGATCAGTGATGTTTGATTGCTCAGTTCTCAGTCTTAGAGCCACCCCGTAAGTGGGGACAGGTAACTGCCAAATGTGGCACCAGAAGGGGGGAAGAGACAAATGGGGTGGAACTCCACTTTAATTAAATTTAAATAAAATAAAAACTCTAGGCCAAGTGCATCAGGAATTATCATTGCAATGTGTCAGTGGAGAGCTGGCTGTGGCCTGGTTGTGTTGCTTACATTGTTTCACTGTATTTACAGCTTCTGCAATATGTAATGTCTGAGTATATTAGTGAGGTTGTATTTCAAATGACTCTTGTCTCTCTTCAGACTCCTGTGGGAGACGTGGGTTCCCTTTTTACGAAACATCATCTCCCAGTGGCAACCTAGAAACTGCCCCCCCATGGTGGACTTCTTGGACAGCTGGGTCCACTTGCTTCCGGTTTGGATTCTAGACAATATATTAGACCAACTGATTTTCCCCAAACTGCAGAAAGAGGTACTCTTCCAGATAATTTATTCTGCTCGAATGTCGTTCACAATTCACATTGGTCACAGGTTTAGAATATATTTTTAGGACCCATACCAAAGCTAATAACGTGAGTGGAGGGTTAGTAGGGAGCACTGTATCCAAAATGACCAGCTAATTAATGTTGGTTGTAACTTTTTTCTTTATTGCACTCCTTTTTTTTTTTTTTCTCTCTCCTTTTTTTTTTTTATTTATTTTTTTTTTTTTTTGACAAAGCCAATTCATAGCACATGCAGTCCAATGTGTTTTTTTTTTTCCTACCTCAAAAGTGCATTGACAGTGGGTCACATGGATTTCAATGGCAAAGTTCACACCATTGCAGTGCGTTCCAGTATAGGCAGTCCCCGAGTTACGAACGGCTTCAAATGCCGGCCACTTGTGCTCCACGCTGGTCCTGCATACCTTTCTAGCACCTTCGGACACATACCACACTGCCGTACTATGCCCCAGATAACATAACAAGCACCCGGAACATCCCACATCCATGCACAGGCGGCAGTTACACTTACAAATGCAGTGTTGCGACTTACGAACAACTTCGACTTACAAACCTACAGTCCTTATTGTGTTCGTAACTCGGTGACTGCCTGTACTGTCAACAAAAGTAGAACATGCAGGGAGCCGGACGCATTGGATTCCAATGGGATGTTTTTTTTTGGGGGGGTATTTTTTTTTTTTTTTTTAAAGCATGTGATTAGAGCCAGAGGCTCTAATACGCTTCAAAAAATGGTGGGCTCGGGCGCAGAGCACTGCGCCCTCGAGCACACCCACTTGTGTGAAAATAGAAAATTAATATTCGCTGTTTTCTTCCTGATTCTCCTCCTGGCCAATCGGGAAGCAGCTCCTGAGACCTGATTGGCCAGGTAGTCTTAGGACTCCCAATCGTGTCTCAGGACACTGCAGCCCAGGGGAGAACGGAGAGGAGAATGGGCCGGCTTTTCAGGTTAGCCTCTGCTGCCGCCCGGCAGGGGAGGGGGCCCGGCCGCCTTCTGCCGTTTGTCTCCAGCGTAGTGGGGGGGGGGGGGATGGTTGTTTGCGGCGGTTGTCCGCAGTTCGTCTCCTCCTCCAAAATATTTTGCACCAGCTGCCACTCACTGCTTTTAAGAAATTGCAATTAATATTTCTAGATACTCAAAAGATGTGACATAAATAATTCACCCCTTATAATTTCCTGAAATCCTGTATAACATTGCTTTGCAGCAGATTAAAGTTCCATTTAGGCTTGCAGTAGATGTGACTGTTCTCATAAAGATTGAATTTTTCAGTTTTTTTTTTTTTTTTTTTTTTATAGTTATGATAGAGATATTAAATTGTAAGCTCTTTAAGGACTGGTTAGGGGTTCTATGTAGTCTGTACAAGTTTATGTATTACAGTTCTACTACAACACAACACCACCACGAATAGCACTCTGGTCACAGCTGGTTTATGTTTACATGGTTGTCACCCCCTTAGCAAGCATAAGCTGATGTCCCTGTATACTTAGAAAGCTGATGATGGTATTTTTATTCTTAAGGTGGAGAACTGGAATCCGCTGACAGACACCGTACCCATCCACTCATGGATCCACCCCTGGCTGCCGCTGATGCAGTCCCGGCTAGAGCCCCTGTTCTCCCCAATCAGGAACAAGCTGGCCAGCGCTCTGCAGAAGTGGCATCCCAGTGACTCTTCTGCTAAATTAATCCTACAACCCTGGAAGGATGTCTTCACACCAGGCTCCTGGGATGCCTTCATGGTGAAAAACATTGTGCCCAAGTTAGGTGAGTTATCTGTTCAATTTTATTGCAAGGGTAGTAAGCCGAATCCAGCACTGGGGGAAAAAGCACCTAAATTTATTTGGTCCCTTCTGCAGCTTGGGAACCCCAATTCCTTGTATTACAAACTATTATAATTTGCAAATTTGACAACTCCTGGTAGAGTGAATTGCGGGTTCCTCTCTCAGTATGACCACTGGCCTTAGAAAATGGGGGAGAGTAGGGGCGAAGGGCTAGTAGCTGAAGCTAGACCTGGAGCTACCCACTCAATGGTTTGGGGGGGACTATCACTGGTAATTATATGGAATAGGTGGGACCAGTGAATGACATTGCAAGGAAGTGATAATCTTTGCAAATTTATACTTTTTTCTAACGTCCGGCAGGCGCACCTGAAAGCACTCGGGCGGCATGGGAAGCGGTTTTCAGACGCTTTACAGGCGCTATTTCTAGCATTAAAACGCCTGAAAATTGCCTCAGTGTGAAAGGGGTCTTAAAGCGGAGGTTCACCTGAATTTTTTTTTTTTTTTTAAAAGCCAGCAGCTACAAACACTGTAGTGGAGCCCAAGAAAAGGACCTTACAAAAGGTCTTAAATACAAAAATACTATTTCTCAGTACATCTCTGCAATAAATGCACATTTTCCCAAGTACGAAATAATATCTATTGATCGGCTAGAAATTAAGTGAGCTACTAACTTCCTGTATACCATTTAAATGTACAATTATTCTTTATCTGCCACACTTGTATGTTTATTTATTGAAGGTCTTGTTGTGTCTGGTAGGCATGTGCATGGCGGAATTTGTCATTAATCCTCATCAACAACACATGGACGTCTTCCTGTGGGCGATGGATTGGGAGGGGATGATCTCCCTGTCCAGCCTCGTAGGGGTTCTGGAGAAACATTTCTTCTCTAAGTGGTTGCAGGTAAGTGGATTATAGACTGGACTCACACTGTGTACCAGCCTGGCACAGCTATAAAGACCCTTCTGGGAGCTATAAGTGATCCAATCGCTTTTATAAACTCCCTGGGTACTGATCTCTAGGGTTTCACTTCTTTAAAATCCTGCTGCGAACTGTCAGATTTAAAGTGGTTGTAACCCTAAAAAAAAAATTCAATATTCTGATCCTTTACAGCATGTTATACAGCGCAGTGCTTGTGCTGTGTCATTTGTCCCTCTGTAAACTGTAAAAAACCTGGCTGATCCTGCCAGTTCCTGTGTCCCCCTCTGTGTACTGACCACGATAATCATTGCTGCTAGACCCCGACTACCATAGTCAGTTTATGTGCCACCGTCATCCGCAGCTCTCGTCTCTCTCCCTCCCTGCCTGTCGGCTCCGTGTGGCAATCTCCTCCCTGCCCCTCCGGCCTCTAGCTTTTTGGAATTACTAGGTGAAAAATTATGTAATTCCCTTCATTACATGTAGATCTAATGTGCAGTAGCTGTGTTTTTTTTTAAACAGGACTCCTCAAAATACCTTATTTTCAGCGCTGCAGGGTTTTCACTTGACCTGCGGGCTCTCTCCCGGCTGACGTCAGGGGGAGGGGGGACACGGCCCCTCCCACTGTAGTGCTCGGATCAAGGGGGGAAAGAGACGGCAGGTCACGTGAGCGCCCCATGGCGCTGTAAATAAGGTACCGTATATACTCCAGTAATTTTTTTGAATTTTTTATTTATTTTTTGTGCTGAAAAAGCCCCCCTCGGCTTATACTCGAGCCTCCCTGCCTCACTGGGCCCATCTTCAGCCTCATGCACCTTATCTCCCTGGCTGTGACGCGGCCATCCAGGGTAACAAAGCCCCGCCTTCTCCTCGTTCCTCATCTGTGATAGGCGGAACAATGAACACTGATTTACTGATGGGAAACTAACAGTGTTTCGTTACGAACAAGGAGGAGGTGGGGCTTTGTTACACTGGACGGCCGCCGACTAGACTGCATGTCACAGCGCTGGGAGATCGGGCACAGTGAGGCCTGCAAATGGGCACAGTAAGGCTGCAGATGGGCATTGTTGACCCTCTTTTGCACTTACAGTAGCTGCTGCATTTCTTACACTAGGCTTATACTCGAGTCAATAAGTTTTCCCAGTTTTTCTGTGGTAAAATTAGGTGCCTCAGCTTATACCGAAGTATATATGGTATTTCAAGGAGTCCCTTTTTTTTTTTAACTACTGTTTATTTGATAAAAGTATAAATGAGACATTGACCAAGAAGAAAAAATCCAAGTAACTCTCACAACCAGGCATAGGTAAGTACTCGAGGAGTCATTTAAAAAAAAAGCACAGCTACAGTACATTAGATCTACATGTAGGAAGAGAATTACATAATTTGTCATGGGTGACGTAACAACCACTTTACGTTTGCCTTTTATTTGACTTCAAATCCATGCTTGCGTTTGTAATTAATACAATTCATATTTCACAATGTGAAATTTAATTAATCCTAGTAATAATTTATTGCATGTGGAACAAATTGATTTGGATTGGATGTTTATGCTCACAGTGATATTAGACAAGCTTACAAGAACATCAGTTACACTTTTTCTTAGCGCTAATAGAGACAAAGGTGATAATCGAACACTATAATTATTGTGTACCTATACAACATAACAGTTATTGATGATTGTGATGTGGTTGGTGTAAGGAATCTGATTTCACCAACGTTGTGTTACTTTGTATGATTGGGCATTCAAAGAATGGCAACATTTTTGGAACATTTCAATTACTCCAAAATCTGTGTTCTGCAAAAAAAAAAAAAAGGGGGGGGGGGCGGGTTTCTTACTGATCTATGCTTTTAGAAATGCTAGTTAACTGGCTGCCTTTCTAATCGTTCTTTTACACTTCAAGTCATTTGCAAATATCCAATCAGGAGTAGTAGCTTTGTGTGCTACATACTTACATACTACTACTACTATTTCTGGGTTAGTGATTCAGACAGGGCTATAGTCTGAGACTGGACAGCCAGGCAGCTAGTTCTTTCAGAAGGAGGTTCAGTAGTGGCAGCTTCTGTGCCTATGAAAATAGGGAATTCACAGCAGATATGTTTTTTTCTTTAACCACTTGCCTACTGTGCACATACACCCCCTTCCTGCCCAGACGAGATTTTAGCTTCCGGCACTGCTTCGCTTTAACTGACAATTGCGCGGTCGTGCGACGTGGCTCCCAAACAAAATTGACGTCCTTTTTTCCCCCACAAATAGAGCTTTCTTTTGGTGGTATTTGATCGCCTGTGCGTTTTTTATTTTTTGGGCTATAAACAAAAAAAAGAGCGTAAATTTTGAAAAAAAACACTATTTTTTACTTTTTGCTATAATAAATATCCAATTTTTTTTTTAAATATATATATATATTTTTTTCTCAGTTTAGGCCGATACGTATAATTCTACATATTTCTGATAAAAAAAAGAAAAAATCGCAATAACCTGGTTTGCGCAAAAGTTATATTGCCTACAAAATAGGGGACATAATGATTTTTTTTTTTTTTTTTTTTTTTACTAGGAATGGCGGCGATCTGCGGTTTTTTTCGGGACTGCAACATTATAGCGGACACATCGGACACTTTTGACACATTTTTGGAACCATTCACATTTATACAGTGAACAGTGCTATAAATATGCATTGATTACTGTATAAATGTGACTGGCAGGGAAGGGGTTAAATGTGTATCCTGGGTGTGTTCTAACTGTGTGTGGAGGGGGGTGACTGGGGGAGGTGACCGATCTGTGTCCCTATGTACAAGGGACACAGATCGGTCTCCTCTCTCACTGACAGGACGTGGAGCTCTGTGTTTACACACAGAGCTCCACGTCCCTGCTCAGTTACTGGGCAATCGCGGGTGCCCGGTGGCCATCGCGGCCGCCGGGCACGCGCACTGTGTTCCCAGTGACGTGACGGGTGCGCGCCCTAGAGGCTTTAAATGACAGGACGTCATATGACGTCCTGTCAGAACAATAGAGCATTCCGCCCGCCGTCCTTTCACGCGGGCGGGTGTCAAGTGGTTAAACAGACATGTCATACTTACCTCCTCTGTGCAGTTGGTTATGCACAAAGTGGCCCCAATCCTCCCCTTCTGGGGTCCCTCAGCGGCGCTGGTGGCTGCTCCTCTTCTCGAGTGCCCTGTCAGAGAACCGCTCTCCTTCGGAAAACCCGTGTGGGTGCGTGCTCGTGTCTTGTTGCTGCGTCTGTTGACAAAGACAGCAGGACTCGGCTCTGCCCCCGGCATCTGCGTCATTGGATTTGATTGACAGCAGCGGGAGCCGATGGCTGCCCTGCTATCAATCTATTCAATCAGGACAGGAGACACCGGCAGGAGCTGGTGTGCTCATCGCCTTCGTGGGAATTACAGGGCTCAGGTTTTTTACTTTAATGCATTAAGGTGAAAAATGCAGAGGGCCAATTCAGACTAATGTGGTGGATTAAAGCACAAATTAAAGGGGTTGTAAACCCTATTTTTTTATAAAAATAACAAACGTGCCTATAACTTGCCTGCTCTGTGCAATCGTTTTGCACAGAGCAGCTCCGATCCTCTTCTTCTGGGGTGCCCGGCTGGCGCTCCAGGCCCCTCCTCTTAATCGGGTGCCACCACGGAAAGCCGCTTTCCCTGGACACCCGCGCAGGCTCTCTCCCAAGTTCTGCTGCTGCGTCCATTGACACAGACAGCGAACTTGGCCTCGCTCCCTGCATCACTGGATTTTATTGACGGCAGCGAGAGCCTATGGCTCCTGCTTGATACCAGTTTGTCCAATGGAGCCTCGGTGCCCATGCACATCACTGGATCAGATCTGGCTCAGATAAGAAAAGAGGGGGGGGGAGATGCAGCACAGAGGATTTTTACCTTAATGCATAGAATGCATTAAGATGAAAAACCTAGAGGCTTTACAATCATTTTACCACTTTGATTTACTGTTAAATCTAACTTTGCAGTGCCCCCCCCCCACACACACACACACTTAAATACTTGTTTAGCTATGTAGGGTGAGTACAAATGACCTTGTATTATCTTTATATTAATATATTTTTCCATTTAATTATATGAATAACCTTGTTATTGTTCATCATCTTAACAGGTGTTGTGTTCCTGGCTCAGCAATAACCCCAACTATGAGGAGATCACCAAGTGGTACCTGGGCTGGAAGTCGATGTTCTCAGATCAGGTGTTGGCTCATCCAGGTATCAAAGAGCGCTTCAATGAGGCCTTGGACATCATGAACAGAGCTGTGGCTTCCAATGTTGGTAAGTGCGGACACGTACTATATGAACGGGTGGTTCTGTCAGCAAGGCAATATTGGGTAAAATCATGGTAGGCAGATAACAGGAGGTGAAGCCTAAAGTGGAATTTCACCCAAAAGGGAAAGTTCTGCTTTATGCCCTTACTACGGAGATATCTGGAGATATGCCGTCGTAAATCCTTTCTGAATCTGGCCCTATAAGTTCCCACATCTCTCCTCTATGTTGGAAAGCCAGAGATATAAATAAATCAATCTCAGGCTTCCCAGCCAAAAAACGTCAGTGTTTACATCTGCCAGCGCTGGAAGTGGCATCATGATGTCGCTTCCGGCCTCCCAGGGTCATAGAGATGGCCAGGGGGTCATCTGGTCCGTGGTCAGCTCTATGGTAAACCGGCGCCGGTGGGTTCATTCTCCAGCTCGCCGATCAAACGGGCAAGCAGGGAGAAGCAAAGTAGGGTGGCGGGAGGCGGCGGCCTGTAAAAGCAATCAAGCGGCTAAACGGCTGCTATGATGGCTTTTACTTTGCAGTGAATCGCCTTTTGAAAAAAAAGATATTTAAATGATGACTGCGGCTGCACCCATCATTCAGATATCTCCATTCAAAGTCCAGGACCTCATATGACGTCCGTGTGCGGGAAGTGGTTAAATGACTGCAAAAATACAGTTCTCCATCCTCTGTCCTTGTTCTGTTTATTACTGGATGTAAACCCGTGTCTTTGATCCTTATTCCAGGCCCATACATGCAGCCCGGCGCCCGTGAAAGCATTGCATACCTGACTCAGACCGAGAGGAGGAAAGACTTCCAGTACGAGGCCATGCAGGAGCGACGAGAAGCAGAGAGCATCGCACAAAGAGGCATCGGGGTCGCCACAGTGCCCATGAACTTCAAGGACCTTATCCAATCCAAAGCAGAGGAGCACAACATTGTCTTCATGCCGCTGATCGGAAAGAGGCACGAGGGCAAACAACTCTACAACTTCAACCGTATTGTGATTTACATAGACCGGGGCGTGGTGTATGTCCAGGGAGAGAAAACATGGGTGCCCACCTCTCTGCAGAGTCTTATAGACATGGCCAAGTAGACCTGAAGGTGAGGCCTCCCTCCCATCACCGGGACATTGTACAAAGCTCAGCAATGTGTTGTACAGGATTTCCTCCTATTCAGTGTCGCTGTACGGAGCGCAGTACAGAGTCTATTGGAAACGACCAGTTGGACTCGCCCTTTGTGACTCCCATCGGTGTTGTACAGAGCTCATAATCGTATTGCCAGCTGTACACTTCACACAGCCAACATCATTAGACACACCGGGCATAAAAACTGTAGAGGAAACCAGATTTATTTTTCTAATGTTGGACTATTTTTTATTGTCCTCCTATAAAACCGTTAAGTTGTCTTTGTATAGGCAGCAGTGTTCAATGCAGAGCTGTGACGCCAGTTAATTCAGCAAGATGAGCAGCGTGTAAAGTGCAGTTTCCCATAGCAACCAGTAAGCCTTCCTCCATGGATGTGACTCGAAATTGGAATCTTGTTATAACTTTGAGTTACCAAAGTTTTTTTACTTTTCCACAGCTTATTGAATAGCAAAAATTGTAAATACTCTATTTGTATAAATTAAATATGATGTGTTTTGTAGTGCGTGAAAAAAAAAAAAAAAGTATTGCGTGTTTTCTGTGTTTAG
This sequence comes from Rana temporaria, assembly GCF_905171775.1. Lineage (NCBI taxonomy): Eukaryota > Metazoa > Chordata > Amphibia > Anura > Ranidae > Rana > Rana temporaria. Next base: position 18,943,908 of record NC_053499.1, on the reverse strand, counting down.
ACAAAAAGAAGAGGATTTTCAGACACTTTAAGGCTCGATTCAGACTTATGCGATGGCAAACATCGCATGTGATTTTCACCGCATTGCTGTACATCTCACATGCGATGTTTGTGCAATGCAAATTCAGCCATATACCGTATTTATCGCGGTATAACGCGCTCCCGCGTATACCGCGCACCCCCAAAGTGACCCCCAATCCTGTAGAAAAAAAGTTATTTTTGTACTTACAGTTTTGGTGTCTTGCGCGGCGGCCTCGTCGGGTCCGGCGTCCTTCTGCGGCTTCGGGTGTCCTCTTCGGCGGGTCCGGCGTCCTCCCCGCTCGTTTCCAGCGCCGAGTTTTGAATACTGCGCCAGCATATACCGAGCGCAGTACACTCGGGCAGGCTCGGCAACTGTCGCGCTCACGTCCTGTACGTCCAGGACGTGACCGCGGAAGAAGCCGAGACTGGCCGACTATACCCGAGCGTACTGCGCTCGGTATATGTCGGCGCAGTATTCAAAACTCGGCTCGGGTATCGGCGTATATCGCGCACCCACGATTTTGCCCTGATTTTCAGGGAAAAAAAGTGAGCGATATACGCCGATAAATACGGTAGTTTGTATGGCTGAAATCACATTCGCACCAAAATGGTGCAGGACCCTTTTTTTGGTCCGCACTGAAATCGGATCACATGGTGACCCTTGTGATCCGCATGGGCGTTCAGGGCCTTGCGGTCCGCGCGGGCGTTCAGGGCCTTGCGGTCCGCGCGGGCGTTCAGAGCCGATTTGGGGACGTCATTAACATATTGATACCCACAGCAGTTCGCAGAGCGCAGTGTGAATTGCCTGCAATTCAGATGCAATACGGGAACCCGCACGGGAATTGCTACGATTCTTGTATCGCACCAGTGTGAACCGAGCCTAAATGATATACTGTTGTAGCTTGTGCTATGTAAGTAAGTGGCAGTGTGTTTAGCAGCGATTGCCAGATATAGAGAGATGCCGTACCACATCTCTGCCATTTAGAAGAAGCCTTGTATTTTTTATTTTTAAATGAATACAAGGCTTCCTCTGATTGGCCAAGGTGGAGAGGCGGACAGATGAAATCACAAGGCTTCTCCTAAATGGCAGAGATGCGATACAACCTACTGTCTCTAGATTTGGTTGGGAATAGATATCCTGCTTATTCCAGAAGGCTCAGGAAGGAGAGTCTCCGCCCATCCAGCCGCGTCATTCATCCGGTGAGTGCCGTGTAGTTACAAGAGCCCGAGGTGGAATAAAACTAAAAGTGTCGTTTTGGGAGTTGGTGTTTAACAATTTGCCTACTGGGTACTTTTACCCGCTTCCTGCCCAGGCCGTTTTTCAGCGCTGTCGCTTTTTGAATGACAATTACTCGGTCATGCCTCACTGTACCCATATGACATTTTTATCATTTTTTTTTTTCCACACAAGGTGGTATTTAACCACTTCAGCCCCAGAAGAATTTTACCCCCTTCCTTACCAGAGCACTTTTTGCGATTCGGCACTGCGTCGATTTAACTGACAATTGCGCGGTCGTGCGACGTAGCTCCCAAACAAAATTGACGTCCTTTTTTTCCCCACAAATAGCTTTCTTTTGGTGGTATTTGATCATCTCTTTGGTTTTTATTTTTTGCGCTATAAACAAAAATAGAGCGACAATTTTGATTTTTTTTTTATATTTTTTACTTTTTGATCTAATAAAACATCTATAAAAAAAAAAAATTCCACAGTTTTGGAACCATTCACATTTACACAGCGAACAGTGCTATAGTAATGCACTGATTGCTGTATAAATGTGACTGGCAGTGAAGGGGTTAACACTAGGGGGTGAGGAAGGGGTTAAATGTATTCCCTGGGAGTGATTCTTACTGTGGGGGGAGGGGGACTGACTGGGGGAGGTGACCGATCTATGTCCCTATGTACAAGGGACACAGCATCGGACTCCTCTCTCCCTGACAGGACGTGGAGCTCTGTGTGTAAACAGAGTTCCACGTCACTGCCGATCGCGGGTACCTGGCGGACATTGCGGCCGCCAGGCACGCGCAACGGCATCTCAGCAATGCGCCGGGCAAAGTTTTTCTCCACTGCGCGCCCCCAGTGGCGCGCGGGGGAATGCAAATAAAAGGACATCCACCCGGCAGTTGAGAGCCGCGCTGTGGACGTCTTTCGTCTACAGCGCGGGTCTCTAGTGGTTAAAATACTCAAGTTTTCACATCCATAAGGACTGTCACATTTGTTTACGTTACAGACTAATTTCTCAATAATTTTACCATAGAAGTTTGATTGTCACAAGGGCCCAGATTCTCATACATTTACGTTGCTCCTGGGCAGCGTAACGTATGTGATTTACGTTACACCGCCGCAGGTTTACAGCCTGATTCTCAGAACACTTACCTGTAAACTTGAGGCGGTGTATCGTTAAATCGCTCGGCGCAAGCCCGCCCAATTCAAATGGGCAAATGGGCGGGCACCATTTAAATTAGGCGCGCTCCCGCGCCGAGCGTACTGCGCATGCTCCGCCGGGTAAATTACCCGACGTGCATTGCGCTAAATGACGTCGCCCCAACATCATTTGCCTGGACGTTTATGTAAATGGCGTCCAGCACCATTCGCGGACGTCTTACGCAAACAAAGTAATTTTTTTTAAATTTAACGCGGGAAAGACGGACATACTTAACATTGGTTGCCCCTCCTAATAGCAGGGGCAACCTTACGCGTCGCGTACGCTACGGAAACGAATGTAAATTCTCAGCATCGACCGCGCGTATGTTCGGGAATCTCGCGTAATTACCTCATTTGCATAGACGACGGGGAAAACGACGATGCGACACCTAGCGGCGGGAAAAAAAATAGCTTTTAAGATCTGACAGCGTAAGAGCCTTACGCCTGTCAGATCTAATGGGTATCTATGCGTAACTGATTCTAAGAACCAGTCGCATAGATACCCGGGGCCAGATGAGGAGTTACGACGGCGCAAATGGTGTTGCGCCGTCGTAACGCCTTTGAGAATCTGGGCCAAGGTTGGCAGTAGTGGATCAAGTTATGTGATTAAAGAGCATGCATAGCAGAGCGGACACAGACCTGTCATCTGCCGCTGGTCAATTGGAATTCGCTGCACGGAGACGTCCGTGTGAAAGGGGCCTTACTGTATAAAGTTTTTATTCTGCTTGACTGGAAGACAAAACCTTACAATAACATTTTAAACTTCAGGAATCTGATTGGTTCCCATGAGATACTGGAGATCATTCCTCGTGATTCTTTTGTTTCTCTTTTGCGTTTTGATTCTTATATTCTGTCGTTATCTTTATATCTGCACATGTACTGACTGACTGTTTCAGTAGCAGAACCGGCAGAGCGAGGAGGAAACTCTGTAATTATTTTCTTCCGGAGGTGAGGCGTAACTAAAATTAATTTGTTTAATTGCACAAATCTATTACTAGAATCTTGGATGACAACACCTCTAAGAATTTAGCACATCCATTTTAAAGTCTGTAAACTGGGTTAGGAGAGAGCTACGTGCCTGGATACAGCCACCAGTTGAATGCCTGCTTAGGAAAACACATAAAGAATAAACACAAAATGAAAAAACGGATTCCTCCATCCATGCTGTACAGTGCAGAAGGACGAATCTCCTGCTGTGGCTATTGTGTTCTGACAGCCAACACCAGCAACTGTCAGAATATCTGAAAAGCTGCTGCATCTGATTGGATGCAGCCGCGCTCCGGCCAATTCTCTGTCCACCTCCTTCACCTTTTTTTCCAATTAAAAGATGTCTGGTGGGAGGTTGGCGACAAAGACAATCAAGGAACGGATTCTGTACACGGATTTGCATACTGTATGGCAGGGATATGCAAATAGCGGACCTCCAGCTGTTGCAAAACTACAAGTCCCATCATGCCTCTGACTCTGGGTGTCATGCTTGTGGCTGTCAGAGTCTTGCTATGCCTCATGAGAATTGTAGTTCTGCAACAGCTGGAGGTCCGCTAATTGCATATTCCCGCTGTATGGCAAACAGTGCATATGCCTTTCATATTACAGACTCGCCCCAAGAAAAAAGGATCTTAATTTTTTAAAGATGGCATACTCACTGTGACCTGGGATCAATGACTTGGAGCGCCATTCTAAAGCCCGGCCATAGACCGTTCAAATCTCAGCCGGCAGAAATTCGAACCATGTATGGGCAGGCCGAATGTACCCAAGTTGATCAATTGATCAACTTTGGTGCAATTACCCAGTCGGATTTTTCATGCGATTATTGCTAGCGGCTATTCTAGTAAAATCGATTAAATTCACACATCATTACTGACTGATGGCTTTCCCCACAGGAGAACACAATGGGCCGGATTCACAAAGAGTTACACCGGCGTATCAGTAGATATGCCGACGTAACTCTGAATCTAAGCCCGTCGTATGTTTAAGTGTATGCTCAAACTGAGATACACTTAAACATGCCTGCACCGTCGTATCTTAGGGTGCAATATTTACGCTGGCCGCTAGGTGGCGCTTCCATTGAGTTTGGCGTAGAATATGCAAATGAGTCGCTACGCCGATTCACGAACGTACGATTGCCCGTCGCAGTAAAGATACGCCGTTTCTGTAAGAGATACGCCGCGTAAAGATAAACATGCCCCCTAGGTGGCGTATCCAATGTTAAGTATGGCCGTCGTTCCCGCGTCGCAATTTGAACATTTTACGTTGTTCGCGTAACTCGTCTGTGATTGGGGCTGGACGCCATTTACGTTCACGTCAAAACCAATGATGTCCTTGCAACGTCATTTAAAGCAATGCACGCCGGGATATTTTAGGACGGCGCATGCGCAGTTCCTTCGGCGCGGGGACGCGCTTCATTTAAATGAAACACGCCCCCTACCTGCCGAATTTGAATTCCGCCGGGTGATTTACGCTACGCCGCCGCAACTTTACAGGCAAGTGGTTTGTGAATAAAGCACTTGCCTTAAAAACTTGCGGCGGCGTAACGTAAATCAAATACGTTACGCCCGCCCACCCACAAATGCACCCATCTACGTGAATCTGGCCCAATGGTTCCACAGGAGGGATTTTCACCTCGACATAGCCAGTTTTGATGGGGGGATCAAGCTTTTTTCTTTCCTGCAACCCGTGGTTGCAAGAAAAGAAAATCGCCCCATCTATGGCTGGCTTAGAGCCGGTTCACACAGGGGTGGCACGACTTTGGGGGCGACTCGGCCAAGCGACATGAAGACGACATCTAAGGCGACTTGCAAAATGACTTCTGTATAGAAGTCAATGCAGGTCGCCCCAGAAGTAGTACAGGAACCTTTTTCTAAGTCGGAGCGACTTGCGTCGCTCCTATTAGAACGGTTCCATTCACTAGAATGGGATGCGACTTGTCAGGCGGCTGAGTCGCCGCAGTGTGAACCGGGTCTTAGAGTGCATCTGGAAAGTATTCACAGCATTTCACATTTTCCACATGTTGTTCTGTTACAGCCTTATTCCAAAGTGGATTAAATTCATAATTTTCCTCAAAATTCTACAAACAATACCCCATAATGACAATGTGAAAGAAGTTTGAAATCTTTGCAAATTTATTAAAAATTTCCAAGTACATAAGTATTTACAGTCTTTTCTGAATACTTTGTTGAAGCCCTTTGGCACCAATTACAGCCTCAAGTCTTTCTGAGTATGATGCTACAAGCTTGGCACTCCTATTTTTGGGCAGTTTCTCCCATTCTTCTTTGCAGGACCTTTTCAAGCTCCATCAGGTTGTATAGGAAGTGTCAGTGCACAGCCATTTCCAGATCTCTCCAGAGATGTTCAATCGGGTTCAAGTCTGGGCTCTGACTGGGCCACTCAAGGACATTCACAGAGTTGTCTCGTAGACACTCCTTTGTTATCTTGGCTGTGTGCCTTAAGTATGCAAAATCCTGACGCACCCCGGGTCTAACTTGTAAATATTTTTATATGGTATCAATAGGAAATCTGAGCCTGGGATGATGCACACAACCACCTTTTTTTTTTTCTCAAACAAACACACAACCACCTTGATGAAATTAACGTCACATCAAAAGTCCCCTTTAACATCTGAGGTTCCTCCTTCACATCAGAGGGCCCTCAACACATGAGACGTCCCACCATCAAATCAGAGGGCCCCCAACACATGAGAGGTCCAACCATCACATCAGAGGGCCCCCAACACATGAGAGGTCGCATCAGAGCCCTCCTTCACATCAGAGGGCCCCCAACACATGAGAGGTCCAACCATCACATCAGAGTGCCTCCAACACATGAGAGGTCCCACCATCACATCTGAGCCCTCCTTCACATCAGAGGGCCCCTATCACATGAGAGGTACCACCATCACATCCGAGCCCTCCTTCACATCAGAGGGCCCCTATCACATGAGAGGTACCACCATCACATCCGAGCCCTCCTTCACATCAGAGGGCCCCCAACACATGAGAGGTCCAACCATCACATCAGAGTGCCCCCAACACATGAGAGGTCCCACCGTCACATCAGAGCCCTCCTTCACATCAGAGGGCCCTCAACACATGAGAGGTCCAACCATCACATCAGAGGGCCCCCAACACATGAGAGGTCCAACTATCACATCAGAGCCCTCCTTCACATCAGAGGGCCCCTATCACATGAGAGGTCCCACCATCACATCAGAGTGCCTCCAACACATGAGAGGTCCCACCATCACATCAGAGCCCTCCTTCACATCAGAGGTCCCCTATCACATGAGAGGTCCAACCATCACATCAGAATGCCTCCAACACGAGAGGTCCCACCATCACATCCAGGCCCTCCTTCACATCAGAGGGCCCCTATCACATGAGAGGTACCACCATCACATCCGAGCCCTCCTTCACATCAGAGGGCCCCTATCACATGAGAGGTCCAACCAT